>NW_017199806.1:0-29675 GCF_001704415.2 Capra hircus
GTGACACTGCTGCAACAGCTGGGAGGAAAGCGCACGTGCATGCCCCACTCGAGACAAGGACTGACTCCCCTGGGGAGACTCCAGAAGTACCCCAAGATCCATGTCAGCACTGGAGAGGAATCCTCAGGTTCCGGCACCGGCTCCACTAGATCTTAGGCCCCGGCATCGACGGGAGAGGAATCCCGAGAGGCCCCCGAGCAACTCGCATGGGGACTGGCCTTTCCTGACGCCACCACAGCGGTCCCTGAGGTCCCCGTCGTAAGTCGAGAGCACCTGGCCGCAACTCGAGAAAATCCAGGAGGTTCTCCCCTCCAGGCGAGATGAGGCCCATTTCCGCTGAGGCGTCTCGGAGGCTAATCACACCTAAACCTCTGGAACTTCCAAAGGTCCTTCACACCCTTGCTGCAACTCAAGAAGTTCCCCGACATACCCGTCTCCACTCGAGAGGAAGCACGAGAGTCCCACCCACATCCAGAGGAGCCCCGTTTCCGCCTCCTAGCTCGAGAGGAGGGATCCTTTCCCTGCGTGGTCGGGAAAGAATTCCGGCGTTCCCGTCGCATCTCAAGAGGAGGCGCTCTCCACAGGAAATGGCGAGAGGAACTCCAGGTCGTGCCACCATTCCCAGAGTCCCCCAGATGTCTCAGTCCATTCCAGGGAAACCTGTTTTCCCTGCACTGCCTCGACTTTCAAGCCGAGGATCGACTCACACCACGGTGGCACGTGGGACAGCCCTGTAGGAAAGCCTCGTGGGAAAGCCTCGGGGAAAGCCTCAGGGAAAGCCACAGATCCCATGATCCACGCGAAGGGTAAGCGTGACACTGCTGCTACAGCTCGCGGAGGTAAAGCGCACGTGCATTCCCCCACTCGAGACGAGGACTGACTCCCCTGGGGAGACTCCACAAGTACCCCCAGATCCATTTCACACTGGAGAGGAATCCTCAGGTTCCGGCATCGACTCCACACAAGGTCTTAGGCCCCGGCATCGACGGGAGAGGAATCCCGAGAGGCCCCCAAGCAACTCGAATGGGGACTGGCCTTTTCTGAGGCCAGCCAGAGCGGGTCCCTGAGGTCCCCGTCGTAAGTCTAGAGCACCTGCTGCAACTCGAGAAAATCTAGGAGGTTCTGCCCTCCAGGCGAGATGAGGCCCATTTCCGCTGAGGTGTCTCGAGGCTTATCACACCTAACCTCTGAAACTTCCAAAGGGTTCTTCACACCCTTGCTGCAACTCAAGAAGTTCCCCGACATACCGGTCTCCACACAAGAAGAAGCATTAGAGTCCCGCACACAT
This sequence comes from Capra hircus, assembly GCF_001704415.2. Lineage (NCBI taxonomy): Eukaryota > Metazoa > Chordata > Mammalia > Artiodactyla > Bovidae > Capra > Capra hircus. The sequence continues at coordinate 1,289 of NW_017199806.1, forward strand.
CCAGAGGAGCCCAGATTCCGCCTCCTGGCTTGAGACGAGGGATCCTTTCCCTGCGTGGTCGGGTAAGAATTCCCGGCGTTCCCGTCGCATCTCAAGAGGAGGCGCTCTCCACAGGAAAGGCGAGAGGAACTCCAGGGTCGTGCCACCATTCCCAGAGTCCCCCAGATGTCTCAGTCCATTCCAGGGAAACCTGTTTTCCCTGCACTGCATCGACTTTCAAGCCGAGGATCGACTCACACCACGGTGGCACGTGGGACAGCCCTGTGGGACAGCCCTGTGGGAAAGCCTCGAGGGAAAGCCAATGATCCCTTGATCCACTTGAAGGGAATCGTGACACTGCTGCAACAGCTGGGGAGGAAAGCGCACGTGCATGCCCCACTCGAGACAAGGACTGACTCCCCTGGGGAGACTCCAGAAGTACCCCAAGATCCATGTCAGCACTGGAGAGGAATCCTCAGGTTCCGGCACCGGCTCCACACTAGATCTTAGGCCCCGGCATCGACGGGAGAGGAATCCCGAGAGGCCCCCGAGCAACTCGCATGGGGACTGGCCTTTCCTGACGCCACCACAGCGGGTCCCTGAGGACCCCGTCGTAAGTCGAGAGCACCTGCCGCAACTCGAGAAAATCCAGGAGGTTCTCCCCTCCAGGCGAGATGAGGCCCATTTCCGCTGAGGCGTCTCGAGGTTAATCACACCTAACCTCTGGAACTTCCAAAGGGTCCTTCACACCCTTGCTGCAACTCAGGAAGTTCCCCGATATACCCGACTCAACTCGAGAGGAAGCACGAGAGTCCCTCCCACATCCAGAGGAGCCCCGTTTCCGCCTCCTAGCTCGAGGGGAGGGATCCTTTCCCAGCGTGGTCGGGAAAGAATTCCCGGCGTTCCCGTTGCATCTCAAGAGGAGGCGATCTCCACAGGAAAGGTGAGAGGAACTCCAGGGTCGTGCCACCATTCCCAGAGTCCCCTGGATGTCTCAGTCCATTCCAGGGAAACCTGTTTTCCCTGCACTGCCTCGATGTTCAAGCCGAGGATCGACTCACACCACGGTGGCACGTGGGAGAGCCTTGTGGGAAAGCCTCGTGGGAAAGCCTCGAGGGAAAGACACAGATCCCTTGATCCACGCGAAGGGAAGCGCGACACTACTGCTACAGCTCGGGAGGAAAGCGCACGTGCATGCCCCCACTCGAGACGAGGACTGACTGCCCTGGGGAGAATCCAGAAGTTCCCAAAGATCCATGTCTGCACTGGAGAGGAATCTTCAGGTTCCGGCACTGAGTCCACAGAAGGTCTTAGGCCCCAGCATCGACGGGAGAGGAATCCCCAGAGGCCCTCGAGCAACTCGCATGGTGACTGGCCTTTCCTGAGGCCACGAGAGCGGGTCCCTGAAGTCCCCATCGTAAGTCGAGAGCACCTGCCGCAACTCGAGAAAACCCAGGAGGTTTTCCCTCCAGGCGCGATGAGGCCTATTTCCGCTGAGGCAACTAGAGGCTAATCACACCTAAACTCTGGAACTTCCAAAGGGTCCTTCACACCCTAGCTGCAACTCAAGAAGTTCCCCGATATACCCATCTCCACTCGAGAGGAAGCACGAGAGTCCCGCCCACATCCAGAGGAGGCCCGTTTCCGCCTCCTAGGTCGACAGGAGGGATCCTTTCCCTGCGTGGTCGGGAAAGATTTCCCGGCGTTCCCGTCGCATCTCAAGAGGAGGCGCTCTCCAAAGGAAAAGCGAGAGGAACTCCAGGGTCGTGCCACCATTCCCAGAGTCCCCCGGATGTCTCAGTCCATTCCAGGGAAACCTGTTTTCCCTGCACTGCCTCGACTTTCAAGCCGAGGATCGACTCACACAACGGTGCACGTGGGACAGCCCTGTGGGAAAGCCTCGTGTGAAAGCCTCGTGGGAAAGCCTCGAGGGAATGCCACAGATCCCTTTTTCCACGCGAAGGGATGCGTTACACTGCTGCTAAAGCTTGGGAGGAAAGTGCACTTGCATGCCCCACTCGAGACGAGGACTGACTCCCCTGGGGAGACTCCAGAATACCCCAAGATCCATGTCAGCACTGGAGAGGAATCCTCAGGTTCTGGCACCGACTCCACACAAGGTCTTAGGCCCTGGCATCGACGGGAGAGGAATCCCGAGTGGCCCCCGAGTAACTCGCAAGGAAATGGCCGTTCCCGAGGCCACCAGAGCGCGTCCCTGAGGTCCCCGTCATAAGTCTAGTGCACCTGCCACAACTCGAGAAAATCCAGGAGGTTCTACCTTCCAGGCGAGATGAGGCCCATTTCCGCTGAGGCGTCCTGAGGCTAATCACACCAGACCTCTGGAACTTGCAAAGGGTCCTTCACACCCTTGCTGCAACTCAAGAAGTTCCCCGATATACCCGTCTCCACTCGAGAGGAAGCACGAGAGTCCCGACCACATCCAGAGGAGCCCCGTTTCCACCTCCTAGCTCGAGAGGAGGGATCCTTTCCCTGCGTGCTCGGGAAAGAATTCCCGGCGTTCCCGTCGCATCTCAAGAGGAGGCGCTCTCCACAGGAATGGCGAGAGGAACTCCAGGGTCATGCCACCATTCCCAGAGTCCCCCAGATGTCTAAGTCCATTCCAGGGAAACCTGTTTTCCCTGCACTGCCTCGACTTTCAAGCCGAGGATCGACTCACACCACGGTGGCACGTGGGACAGCCCTGTAGGAAAGCCTCGTGGGAAACCCTCGGGGAAAGCCTCAAGGGAAAGCCACAGATCCCATGATCAACGCGAAGGGTAGCGTGACACTGCTGCTACAGCTCGCGAGGTAAGCGCACGTGCATTCCCCCACTCGAGACGAGGACTGACTCCCCTGGGGAGACTCCACAAGTACCCCCAGATCCATTTCACACTGGAGAGGAATCCTCAGGTTCCGGCATCGACTCCACACAAGGTCTTAGGCCCCGGCATCGACGGGAGAGGAATCCCGAGAGGCCCCCAAGCAACTCGAATGGGGACTGGCCTTTTCTGAGGCCAGCAGAGCGGGTCCCTGAGGTCCCCGTCGTAAGTCTAGAGCACCTGCTGCAACTCGAGAAAATCTAGGAGGTTCTGCCCTCCAGGCGAGATGAGGCCCATTTCCGCTGAGGTGTCTCGAGGCTTATCACACCTAACCTCTGAAACTTCCAAAGGGTTCTTCACACCCTTGCTGCAACTCAAGAAGTTCCCCGACATACCGGTCTCCACACAAGAAGAAGCATTAGAGTCCCGCACACATCCAGAGGAGCCCAGATTCCGCCTCCTGGCTTGAGACGAGGGATCCTTTCCCTGCGTGGTCGGGTAAGAATTCCCGGCGTTCCCGTCGCATCTCAAGAGGAGGCGCTCTCCACAGGAAAGGCGAGAGGAACTCCAGGGTCGTGCCACCATTCCCAGAGTCCCCCAGATGTCTCAGTCCATTCCAGGGAAACCTGTTTTCCCTGCACTGCCATCGACTTTCAAGCCGAGGATCGACTCACACCACGGTGGCACGTGGGACAGCCCTGTGGGACAGCCCTGTGGGAAAGCCTCGAGGGAAAGCCAATGATCCCTTGATCCACTTGAAGGGAATCGTGACACTGCTGCAACAGCTGGGGAGGAAAGCGCACGTGCATGCCCCCACTCGAGACAAGGACTGACTCCCCTGGGGAGACTCCAGAAGTACCCCAAGATCCATGTCAGCACTGGAGAGGAATCCTCAGGTTCCGGCACCGGCTCCACACTAGATCTTAGGCCCCGGCATCGACGGGAGAGGAATCCCGAGAGGCCCCGAGCAACTCGCATGGGGACTGGCCTTTCCTGACGCCACCACAGCGGGTCCCTGAGGACCCCGTCGTAAGTCGAGAGCACCTGCCGCAACTCGAGAAAATCCAGGAGGTTTTCCCTCCAGGCGCAGATGAGGCCTATTTCCGCTGAGGCAACTAGAGGCTAATCACACCTAAACTCTGGAACTTCCAAAGGGTCCTTCACACCCTTAGCTGCAACTCAGGAAGTTCCCCGATATACCCATCTCCACTCGAGAGGAAGCACGAGAGTCCCGCCCACATCCAGAGGAGGCCCGTTTCCGCCTCCTAGGTCGACAGGAGGGATCCTTTCCCTGCGTGGTCGGGAAAGATTTCCCGGCGTTCCCGTCGCATCTCAAGAGGAGGCGCTCTCCAAAGGAAAGGCGAGAGGAACTCCAGGGTCGTGCCACCATTCCCAGAGTCCCCCGGATGTCTCAGTCCATTCCAGGGAAACCTGTTTTCCCTGCACTGCCTCGACTTTCAAGCCGAGGATCGACTCACACCAACGGTGGCACGTGGGACAGCCCTGTGGGAAAGCCTCGTGTGAAAGCCTCGTGGGAAAGCCTCGAGGGAAAGCCACAGATCCCTTTTTCCACGCGAAGGGATGCGTTACACTGCTGCTAAAGCTTGGGAGGAAAGTGCACGTGCATGCCCCACTCGAGACGAGGACTGACTCCCCTGGGGAGACTCCAGAAGTACCCCAAGATCCATGTCAGCACTGGAGAGGAATCCTCAGGTTCTGGCACCGACTCCACACAAGGTCTTAGGCCCTGGCATCGACGGGAGAGGAATCCCGAGTGGCCCCCGAGCTAACTCGCAAGGGAAATGGCCTTTCCCTGAGGCCACCAGAGCGGCGTCCCTGAGGTCCCCGTCATAAGTCTAGTGCACCTGCCAGCAACTCGAGAAAATCCAGGAGGTTCTACCTTCCAGGCGAGATGAGGCCCATTTCCGCTGAGGCGTCCTGAGGCTAATCACACCTAGACCTCTGGAACTTGCCAAAGGGTCCTTCACACCCTTGCTGCAACTCAAGAAGTTCCCCGATATACCCGTCTCCACTCGAGAGGAAGCACGAGAGTCCCGACCACATCCAGAGGAGCCCCGTTTCCACCTCCTAGCTCGAGAGGAGGGATCCTTTCCCTGCGTGCTCGGGAAAGAATTCCCGGCGTTCCCGTCGCATCTCAAGAGGAGGCGCTCTCCACAGGAATGGCGAGAGGAACTCCAGGGTCATGCCACCATTCCCAGAGTCCCCCAGATGTCTACAGTCCATTCCAGGGAAACCTGTTTTCCCTGCACTGCCTCGACTTTCAAGCCGAGGATCGACTCACACCACGGTGGCACGTGGGACAGCCCTGTAGGAAAGCCTCGTGGGAAACCCTCGGGGAAAGCCTCGAAGGGAAAGCCACAGATCCCTATGATCAACGCGAAGGGTAGCGTGACACTGCTGCTACAGCTCGCGAGGTAAAGCGCACGTGCATTCCCCCACTCGAGACGAGGACTGACTCCCCTGGGGAGACTCCACAAGTACCCCAGATCCATTTCAGCACTGGAGAGGAATCCTCAGGTTCCGGCATCGACTCCACACAAGGTCTTAGGCCCCGGCATCGACGGGAGAGGAATCCCGAGAGGCCCCCAAGCAACTCGAATGGGGACTGGCCTTTTCTGAGGCCAGCAGAGCGGGTCCCTGAGGTCCCCGTCGTAAGTCTAGAGCACCTGCCTGCAACTCGAGAAAATCTAGGAGGTTCTGCCCTCCAGGCGAGATGAGGCCCATTTCCGCTGAGGTGTCTCGAGGCTTATCACACCTAACCTCTGAAACTTCCAAAGGGTTCTTCACACCCTTGCTGCAACTCAAGAAGTTCCCCGACATACCGGTCTCCACACAAGAAGAAGCATTAGAGTCCCGCACACATCCAGAGGAGCCCAGATTCCGCCTCCTGGCTTGAGACGAGGGATCCTTTCCCTGCGTGGTCGGGTAAGAATTCCCGGCGTTCCCGTCGCATCTCAAGAGGAGGCGCTCTCCACAGGAAAGGCGAGAGGAACTCCAGGGTCGTGCCACCATTCCCAGAGTCCCCCAGATGTCTCAGTCCATTCCAGGGAAACCTGTTTTCCCTGCACTGCCATCGACTTTCAAGCCGAGGATCGACTCACACCACGGTGGCACGTGGGACAGCCCTGTGGGACAGCCCTGTGGGAAAGCCTCGAAGGGAAAGCCAATGATCCCTTGATCCACTTGAAGGGAATCGTGACACTGCTGCAACAGCTGGGGAGGAAAGCGCACGTGCATGCCCCCACTCGAGACAAGGACTGACTCCCCTGGGGAGACTCCAGAAGTACCCCAAGATCCATGTCAGCACTGGAGAGGAATCCTCAGGTTCCGGCACCGGCTCCACACTAGATCTTAGGCCCCGGCATCGACGGGAGAGGAATCCCGAGAGGCCCCCGAGCAACTCGCATGGGGACTGGCCTTTCCTGACGCCACCACAGCGGGTCCCTGAGGACCCCGTCGTAAGTCGAGAGCACCTGCCGCAACTCGAGAAAATCCAGGAGGTTCTCCCCTCCAGGCGAGATGAGGCCCATTTCCGCTGAGGCGTCTCGAGGTTAATCACACCTAACCTCTGGAACTTCCAAAGGGTCCTTCACACCCTTGCTGCAACTCAGGAAGTTCCCCGATATACCCGACTCAACTCGAGAGGAAGCACGAGAGTCCCTCCCACATCCAGAGGAGCCCCGTTTCCGCCTCCTAGCTCGAGGGAGGGATCCTTTCCCAGCGTGGTCGGGAAAGAATTCCCGGCGTTCCCGTTGCATCTCAAGAGGAGGCGCTCTCCACAGGAATGGCGAGAGGAACTCCAGGGTCATGCCACCATTCCCAGAGTCCCCCAGATGTCTAAGTCCATTCCAGGGAAACCTGTTTTCCCTGCACTGCCTCGACTTTCAAGCCGAGGATCGACTCACACCACGGTGGCACGTGGGACAGCCCTGTAGGAAAGCCTCGTGGGAAACCCTCGGGGAAAGCCTCAAGGGAAAGCCACAGATCCCATGATCAACGCGAAGGGTAGCGTGACACTGCTGCTACAGCTCGCGAGGTAAGCGCACGTGCATTCCCCCACTCGAGACGAGGACTGACTCCCCTGGGGAGACTCCACAAGTACCCCCAGATCCATTTCACACTGGAGAGGAATCCTCAGGTTCCGGCATCGACTCCACACAAGGTCTTAGGCCCCGGCATCGACGGGAGAGGAATCCCGAGAGGCCCCCAAGCAACTCGAATGGGGACTGGCCTTTTCTGAGGCCAGCAGAGCGGGTCCCTGAGGTCCCCGTCGTAAGTCTAGAGCACCTGCTGCAACTCGAGAAAATCTAGGAGGTTCTGCCCTCCAGGCGAGATGAGGCCCATTTCCGCTGAGGTGTCTCGAGGCTTATCACACCTAAACCTCTGAAACTTCCAAAGGGTTCTTCACACCCTTGCTGCAACTCAAGAAGTTCCCCGACATACCGGTCTCCACACAAGAAGAAGCATTAGAGTCCCGCACACATCCAGAGGAGCCCAGATTCCGCCTCCTGGCTTGAGACGAGGGATCCTTTCCCTGCGTGGTCGGGTAAGAATTCCCGGCGTTCCCGTCGCATCTCAAGAGGAGGCGCTCTCCACAGGAAAGGCGAGAGGAACTCCAGGGTCGTGCCACCATTCCCAGAGTCCCCCAGATGTCTCAGTCCATTCCAGGGAAACCTGTTTTCCCTGCACTGCATCGACTTTCAAGCCGAGGATCGACTCACACCACGGTGGCACGTGGGACAGCCCTGTGGGACAGCCCTGTGGGAAAGCCTCGAGGGAAAGCCAATGATCCCTTGATCCACTTGAAGGGAATCGTGACACTGCTGCAACAGCTGGGGAGGAAAGCGCACGTGCATGCCCCCACTCGAGACAAGGACTGACTCCCCTGGGGAGACTCCAGAAGTACCCCAAGATCCATGTCAGCACTGGAGAGGAATCCTCAGGTTCCGGCACCGGCTCCACACTAGATCTTAGGCCCCGGCATCGACGGGAGAGGAATCCCGAGAGGCCCCCGAGCAACTCGCATGGGGACTGGCCTTTCCTGACGCCACCACAGCGGGTCCCTGAGGACCCCGTCGTAAGTCGAGAGCACCTGCCGCAACTCGAGAAAATCCAGGAGGTTCTCCCCTCCAGGCGAGATGAGGCCCATTTCCGCTGAGGCGTCTCGAGGTTAATCACACCTAACCTCTGGAACTTCCAAAGGGTCCTTCACACCCTTGCTGCAACTCAGGAAGTTCCCCGATATACCCGACTCAACTCGAGAGGAAGCACGAGAGTCCCTCCCACATCCAGAGGAGCCCCGTTTCCGCCTCCTAGCTCGAGGGGAGGGATCCTTTCCCAGCGTGGTCGGGAAAGAATTCCCGGCGTTCCCGTTGCATCTCAAGAGGAGGCGATCTCCACAGGAAAGGTGAGAGGAACTCCAGGGTCGTGCCACCATTCCCAGAGTCCCCTGGATGTCTCAGTCCATTCCAGGGAAACCTGTTTTCCCTGCACTGCCTCGATGTTCAAGCCGAGGATCGACTCACACCACGGTGGCACGTGGGAGAGCCTTGTGGGAAAGCCTCGTGGGAAAGCCTCGAGGGAAAGACACAGATCCCTTGATCCACGCGAAGGGAAGCGCGACACTACTGCTACAGCTCGGGAGGAAAGCGCACGTGCATGCCCCCACTCGAGACGAGGACTGACTGCCCTGGGGAGAATCCAGAAGTTCCCAAAGATCCATGTCTGCACTGGAGAGGAATCTTCAGGTTCCGGCACTGAGTCCACAGAAGGTCTTAGGCCCCAGCATCGACGGGAGAGGAATCCCCAGAGGCCCTCGAGCAACTCGCATGGTGACTGGCCTTTCCTGAGGCCACGAGAGCGGGTCCCTGAAGTCCCCATCGTAAGTCGAGAGCACCTGCCGCAACTCGAGAAAATCCAGGAGGTTTTCCCTCCAGGCGCGATGAGGCCTATTTCCGCTGAGGCAACTAGAGGCTAATCACACCTAAACTCTGGAACTTCCAAAGGGTCCTTCACACCCTAGCTGCAACTCAAGAAGTTCCCCGATATACCCATCTCCACTCGAGAGGAAGCACGAGAGTCCCGCCCACATCCAGAGGAGGCCCGTTTCCGCCTCCTAGGTCGACAGGAGGGATCCTTTCCCTGCGTGGTCGGGAAAGATTTCCCGGCGTTCCCGTCGCATCTCAAGAGGAGGCGCTCTCCAAAGGAAAAGCGAGAGGAACTCCAGGGTCGTGCCACCATTCCCAGAGTCCCCCGGATGTCTCAGTCCATTCCAGGGAAACCTGTTTTCCCTGCACTGCCTCGACTTTCAAGCCGAGGATCGACTCACACAACGGTGGCACGTGGGACAGCCCTGTGGGAAAGCCTCGTGTGAAAGCCTCGTGGGAAAGCCTCGAGGGAATGCCACAGATCCCTTTTTCCACGCGAAGGGATGCGTTACACTGCTGCTAAAGCTTGGGAGGAAAGTGCACTTGCATGCCCCACTCGAGACGAGGACTGACTCCCCTGGGGAGACTCCAGAATACCCCAAGATCCATGTCAGCACTGGAGAGGAATCCTCAGGTTCTGGCACCGACTCCACACAAGGTCTTAGGCCCTGGCATCGACGGGAGAGGAATCCCGAGTGGCCCCCGAGTAACTCGCAAGGAAATGGCCGTTTCCCGAGGCCACCAGAGCGGCGTCCCTGAGGTCCCCGTCATAAGTCTAGTGCACCTGCCACAACTCGAGAAAATCCAGGAGGTTCTACCTTCCAGGCGAGATGAGGCCCATTTCCGCTGAGGCGTCCTGAGGCTAATCACACCAGACCTCTGGAACTTGCAAAGGGTCCTTCACACCCTTGCTGCAACTCAAGAAGTTCCCCGATATACCCGTCTCCACTCGAGAGGAAGCACGAGAGTCCCGACCACATCCAGAGGAGCCCCGTTTCCACCTCCTAGCTCGAGAGGAGGGATCCTTTCCCTGCGTGCTCGGGAAAGAATTCCCGGCGTTCCCGTCGCATCTCAAGAGGAGGCGCTCTCCACAGGAAATGGCGAGAGGAACTCCAGGGTCATGCCACCATTCCCAGAGTCCCCGAGATGTCTAAGTCCATTCCAGGGAAACCTGTTTTCCCTGCACTGCCTCGACTTTCAAGCCGAGGATCGACTCACACCACGGTGGCACGTGGGACAGCCCTGTAGGAAAGCCTCGTGGGAAACCCTCGGGGAAAGCCTCAAGGGAAAGCCACAGATCCCATGATCAACGCGAAGGGTAGCGTGACACTGCTGCTACAGCTCGCGAGGTAAAGCGCACGTGCATTCCCCCACTCGAGACGAGGACTGACTCCCCTGGGGAGACTCCACAAGTACCCCCAGATCCATTTCACACTGGAGAGGAATCCTCAGGTTCCGGCATCGACTCCACACAAGGTCTTAGGCCCCGGCATCGACGGGAGAGGAATCCCGAGAGGCCCCCAAGCAACTCGCAATGGGGACTGGCCTTTTCTGAGGCCAGCCAGAGCGGGTCCCTGAGGTCCCCGTCGTAAGTCTGAGAGCACCTGCTGCAACTCGAGAAAATCCTAGGAGGTTCTGCCCTCCAGGCGAGATGAGGCCCATTTCCGCTGAGGTGTCTCGAGGCTTATCACACCTAACCTCTGAAACTTCCAAAGGGTTCTTCACACCCTTGCTGCAACTCAAGAAGTTCCCCGACATACCCGGTCTCCACACAGAGAGGAAGCACTAGAGTCCCGCACACATCCAGAGGAGCCCAGATTCCGCCTCCTAGGCTCTGAGACGGAGGGATCCTTTCCCTGCGTGGTCGGGTAAAGAATTCCCGGCGTTCCCGTCGCATCTCAAGAGGAGGCGCTCTCCACAGGAAAGGCGAGAGGAACTCCAGGGTCGTGCCACCATTCCCAGAGTCCCCCAGATGTCTCAGTCCATTCCAGGGAAACCTGTTTTCCCTGCACTGCGTCGACTTTCAAGCCGAGGATCGACTCACACCACGGTGGCACGTGGGACAGCCCTGTGGGAAAGCCTCGTGGGAAAGCCTCGTGGGAAAGCCTCGAGGGAAAGCCAACAGATCCGTTGATCCACGCGAAGGGAAGCGCTGACACTGCTGCTACAGCTCGGGAGGAAAGCGCACGTGCATGCCCCCACTCGAGACGAGGACTGACTCCCCTGGGGAGACTCCAGAAGTACCCCAAGATCCATGTCAGCACTGGAGAGGAATCCTCAGGTTCCGGCACCGACTCCACACAAGGTCTTAGGCCCAGCTATCGACGGGAGAGGAATCCCGAGAGGCCCCCGAGCAACTCGCATGGGGACTGGCCTTTCCTGAGGCCACCAGAGCGGGTCCCTGAGGTCCCCGTCTGTAAGTCGAGAGCACCTGCCTGCAACTCGAGAAAATCCAGGAGGTTCTCCACTCCAGGCGAGATGAGGCCCATTTCCGCTGAGGCGTCTCGAGGCTAATCACACCTAAACTCTGGAACTTCCAAAGGGTCCTTCACACCCTTGCTGCCAACTCAAGAAGTTCCGCCGAGATTACCCGTCTCCACTCGAGAGGAAGCACGAGAGTCCCGCCACATCCAGAGGAGCCCGTTTCCGCCTCCTAGCTCGACAGGAGGGATCCTTTCCCTGCGTGTTCGGGAAAGAATTCCCGGCGTTCCCGTCACATCTCAAGAGGAGGCGCTCTCCACAGGAAAGGCGAGAGGAACTCCAGGGTCGTGCCACCATTCCCAGAGTCCCCCAGATGTCTCAGTCCATTCCAGGGAAAGCCTGTTTTCCCTGGCACTGCCTCGACTTTCAAACCGAGGATCGACTGCACACCACTGGTGGCACGTGGGACATCACTGTGGGAAATCCTCGTGGGAAAGCCTGGTGCGAAAGCGTCGTGGGAAAGCGTCGTGGGAAAGCCTCGAGGGAAAGCCACAGATCCCTTGATCCACTCGAAGGGAAGCTCGACACTGCTGCTACAGCTCGGAGGAAAGTGCACGTGCATGCCCCCACTCGAGACGAGGACTGACTCCCCTGGGGAGACTCCAGAAGTACCCCAAGATCCATGTCAGCACTGGAGAGGAATCCTCAGGTTTTGGCACAGACTCCACACAAGATCTTAGGTCCCGGCATCGAACGGGAGAGGAATCCCGATAGGCCCATGAGCAACTCGCATGGGGACTGGCCTTTCCTGAGGCCACCAAGAGCGGGTCCCTGATGTCCCCGTCGTAAGTCGAGAGCACCTGCCGCAACTCGAGAAAATCCAGGAGGTTCTCCTCTCCAGGCGAGATGAGGCCCATTTCCGCTGAGGCGTCTCGAGGCTAATCACACCTAAACTCTGGAACTTCCAAAGGGTCCTTCACACCCTTGCTGCAACTCAAGAAGTTCCCCAACATAGCCCGTCTCCACTCGACAGGAAGCACGAGAGTCCCGCCCACATCCAGAGGAGCCCCGTTTCCGCCTCCTTGCTAGAGAGGAGGGATCCTTTCCCTGCGTGGTCGGGAAAGAATTCCCTGGCATTTCCCATCGGCATCTCAAGAGGAGGCCGCTCTCCACAGGAAATGGCGAGAGGAACTCCAGGGTCGTGCCACCATTCCCAGAGTCCCCCAGATGTCTCAGTCCATTCCAGGGAAACCTGTTTTCCCTGCACTGCCTCGACTTTCAAGCCGAGGATCGACTCACACCACGGTGGCACGTGGGACAGCCCTGTGGGAAAGCCTCGTGGGAAAGCCTCGTGGGAAAAGCCTCGAGGGAAAGCCACAGATCCCTTGATCCACGCGAAGGGAAGCGTGACACTGCTGCTACAGCTCGGGAGGAAAGCGCACGTGCATGCCCCCACTCGAGACGAGGACTGACTCCCCTGGGGAGACTCCAGAAGTACCCCAAGATCCATGTCAGCACTGGAGAGGAATCCTCAGGTTCCGGCACCGACTCCACACAAGGTCTTAGGCCCCGGCATCGACGGGAGAGGAATCCCGAGAGGCCCCCGAGCAACTCGCATGGGGACTGGCCTTTCCTGAGGCCACCAGCAGCGGGTCCCTGAGGTCCCCGTCGTAAGTCGAGAGCACCTGCCGCAACTCGAGAAAATCCAGGAGGTTCTCCCTCCAGGCGAGATGAGGCCCATTTCCGCTGAGGCGTCTCGAGGCTAATCACACCTAACCTCTGGAACTTCCAAAGGGTCCTTCACACCCTTTGCTGCAACTCAAGAAGTTCCCCGACATACCCGTCTCCACTCGAGAGGAAGCACGAGAGTCCCGCCCACATCCAGAGGAGCCCCGTTTCCGCCTCCTAGCTCGAGAGGAGGGATCCTTTCCCTGCGTGGTCGGGAAAGAATTCCCGGCGTTCCCGTCGCATCTCAAGAGGAGGCGCTCTCCACAGGAAAGGCGAGAGGAACTCCAGGGTCGTGCCACCATTCCCAGAGTCCCCAGATGTCTCAGTCCATTCCAGGGAAACCTGTTTTCCCTGCACTGCCTCGACTTTCAAGCCGAGGATCGACTCACACCACGGTGGACACGTGGGACAGCCCTGTGTGAAAGTCCTGGTGGGAAAGCCAAGAGGGAAAGCCACAGATCCCTTGATCCACGCGAAGGGAAGCGTGACACTGCTGCTACAGCCTCGGGAGGAAAGCGCACGTGCAATGCCCCAACTCGTGACGAGGACTGACTCCCCTGGGGAGACTCCAGAAGTACCCCAAGATCCATGTCAGCACTGGAAGAGGAATCCTCAGGTTCTGGCACCGACTCCACACAAGATCTTAGGCCCCTGGCATCGTCGGGAGAGGAATCCCGAGCGGCCCCCATGCAACTCGCATGGGGACTGGCCTTTCCTGAGGCCACCAGAGCGGGTCCCTGAGGTCCCCGTCGTAAGTCGAGAGCACCTGCTGCAACTCGAGAAAATCCAGGAGGTTCTCCACTCCAGGCGAGATGAGGCCCATTTCCGCTGAGGCGTCTCGAGGCTATTCACACCTAAACTCTGGAACTTCCAAAGGGTCCTTCACACCCTTGCTGCCAACTCAAGAAGTTCCGCGAGATTACCCGTCTCCACTCGAGAGGGAGCACGAGAGTCCCGCCTACATCCAGAGGAGCCCCGTTTCCGCCTCCTAGCTCGAGAGGAGGGATCCTTTCCCTGCGTGGTCGGGAAAGAATTCCCGGCGTTCCCGTCGCATCTCAAGAGGAGGCGCTCTCCACAGGAAAGGCGAGAGGAACTCCAGGGTCGTGCCACCATTCCCAGAGTCCCCCAGATGTCTCAGTCCATTCCAGGGAAACCTGTTTTCCCTGCACTGCCTCGACCTTTCAAGCCGAGGATCGACTCACACCACGGTGGCACGTGGGACAGCCCTGTGGGAAAGCCTCGTGGGAAAGCCTCGTGGGAAAGCCTCGTGGAAGCCGGGAAAGCCACAGATCCCTTGATCCACGCGAAGGGAAGCGTGACACTTGCTGCTACAGCTCGGGAGGAAAGCGCACGTGCATGCCCCCACTCGAGACGAGGACTGACTCCCCTGGGGAGACTCCAGAAGTACCCCAAGATCCATGTCAGCACTGGAGAGGAATCCTCAGGTTCCGGCACCGACTCCACACAAGATCTTAGGCCCCAGCATCGACGGGAGAGGAATCCGAGAGGCCCCCGAGCAACTCGCATGGGGACTGGCCTTTCCTGAGGCCACCAGAGCGGGTCCCTGAGGTCCCCGTCTGTAAGTCGAGAGCACCTGCCGCAACTCGAGAACATCCAGGAGGTTCTCCCCTCCAGGCGAGATGAGGCCCATTTCCGCTGAGGCGTCTCGAGGCTAATCACACCTAAACTCTGGAACTTCCAAAGGGTCCTTCACACCCTTGCTGCAACTCAAGAAGTTCCCCGACATACCCGTCTCCACTCGAGAGGAAGCACGAGAGTCCCGCCCACATCCAGAGGAGCCCCGTTTCCGCCTCCTAGCTCGAGAGGAGGGATCCTTTCCCTGCGTGGTCGGGAAAGAATTCCCGGCGTTCCCGTCGCATCTCAAGAGGAGGCGCTCTCCACAGGAAAGGCGAGAGGAACTCCAGGGTCGTGCCACCATTCCCAGAGTCCCCAGATGTCTCAGTCCATTCCAGGGAAACCTGTTTTCCCTGCACTGCCTCGACTTTCAAGCCGAGGATCGACTCACACCACGGTGGCACGTGGGACAGCCCTGTGGGAAAGCCTCGTGGGAAAGCCTCGTGGGAAAGCCTCGAGGGAAAGCCACAGATCCGTTGATCCACGCGAAGGGAAGCGTGACACTTGCTGCTACAGCTCGTGAAGGAAAGCGCACGTGCATGCCCCCACTCGAGACGAGGACTGACTCCCCTGGGGAGACTCCAGAAGTACCCCAAGATCCATGTCAGCACTGGAGAGGAATCCTCAGGTTCCGGCACCGACTCCACACAAGGTCTTAGGCCCAGCATCGACGGGAGAGGAATCCCGAGAGGCCCCGAGCAACTCGCATGGGGACTGGCCTTTCCTGAGGCCACCAGAGCGGGTCCCTGAGGTCCCCGTCTGTAAGTCGAGAGCACCTGCCTGCAACTCGAGAAAATCCAGGAGGTTCTCCCCTCCAGGCGAGATGAGGCCCATTTCCGCTGAGGCGTCTCGAGGCTAATCACACCTAAACTCTGGAACTTCCAAAGGGTCCTTCACACCCTTGCTGCAACTCAAGAAGTTCCCCGACATACCCGTCTCCACTCGAGAGGAAGCACGACGAGTCCCGCCCACATCCAGAGGAGCCCCGTTTCCGCCTCCTAGCTCGAGAGGAGGGATCCTTTCCCTGCGTGGTCGGGAAAGAATTCCCGGCGTTCCCGTCAGCATCTCAAGAGGAGGCGCTCTCCACAGGAAAGGCGAGAGGAACTCCAGGGTCGTGCCACCATTCCCAGAGTCCCCCAGATGTCTCAGTCCATTCCAGGGAAACCTGTTTTCCCTGCACTGCCTCGACTTTCAAGCCGAGGATCGACTCACACCACGGTGGCACGTGGGACAGCCCTGTGGGAAAGCCTCGTGGGAAAGCCTCTGTGGGAAAGCCTCGTGGGAAAGCCTCGAGGGAAAGCCACAGATCCCTCCATGATCCACTGCGAAGGGAAGCGTCGACACTGCTGCTACAGCCTCGCGAGTGTAAAGCTGTCACCGTGGCTTTCCCCCACTCCGAGGCTTTCCCACAGGCTGTCCCACGTGCCACCGTGGTGTGAGTCGATCCTCGGCTGAAAGTCGAGGCAGTGCAGGAAAACAGGTTTCCCTGGAATGGACTGAGACATCTGGTGACTCTGGGAATGGTGGCACGACCCTGGAGTTCCTCTCGCCTTTCCTGTGGAGAGCGCCTCCTCTTGAGATGCGACGGGAACGCCGGGAATTCTTTCCCGACAACGTAGGGAAATGATCCCTCCTCTCGAGCTAGGAGGCGTAAACGGGGCTCCTCTGGATGTGGGCGGACTCTCGTGCTTCCTCTCGAGTGGAGACGGGTATGTCGGGAACTTGCTTGAGTTGCAACAATGGTGTGAAGGACCCTTTGGAAGTTCCAGAAGTTAGGTGTGATTAGCCTCGAGACGCCTCAGCGGAAATGGGCCTCAACTCGCCTGGAGGGGAGCACCTCCTGGATGTTCTCGAGTCTGCGGCAGGTGCTCTCGACTTACAACGGGGACCTCAGGGACCCGCTCTGGTGGCCTCAGGAAAGGCCAGTCCCCATGCGAGTTGCTCGGGGCCTCTCAGGATTCCTCTCCCGTCGATGCCTGGGGCCTAAGATCTTGTGTGGAGTCGGTGCCGGAACCTGAGGATTCCTCTCCAGTGCTGACGATGGATCTTGGGGTACTTCTGGAGTCTCCCCAGGGGATACAGTCCTCGTCTCGAGTGGGGGCATGCACGTACGCTTTCCTCCGAGCTGTAGCAGCAGTGTCAGCGCTTCCCTTCGCATGGATTCAAGGGATCTGTGGCTTTCCCTCGAGGCTTTCCCACGAGGCTTTCCAAAGAGGCTTTCCCACGAGGCTTTCCCACAGGGCTGTCCCACGTGCCACCGTAGGTGTGATGTCAATCCTCGGCTTGAAAGTCCGAAGGCAGTGCAGGGAAAACAGGTTTCCCTGGAATGGACTGGAGACATCTGGGGGACTCTGGGAATGGTGGCACGACCCTGGAGTTCCTCTCGCCTTTCCTGTGGAGAGCGCCTCCTCTTGAGAATGTGACGGGAACGCCGGGAATTCATTTCCCGACCACGCAGGGAAAGGATCCCTCCTCTCGAGCTATGAGGCGGAAACGGGGCTCCTCTGGATGTGGGCGGGACTCGTCGTGCTTCCTCTCGAGTGGAGACGGGTATGTCGGGGAACTTCTTGAGTTGCAGCAAGGGTGTGAAAGGACCCTTCTGGAAGTTTCCAGAGTTTTAGGTGTGAATAGCCTCGAGACACCTCAGCGGAAATGGGCCTCATCTCGCCTGGAGGGGAGAACCTCCTGGATTTTCTCGAGTTGCAGCAGGTGCTCTCGACTTAAGACGGGGACCTCAGGGACCCGCTCTGGTGGCCTCAGGAAAGGCCAGTCCCCATGCGAGTTGCTCGGGGCCTCTCGGGATTCCTCTCCCATCGATGCTAGGGCCTAAGACCTTGTGTGGAGTCGGTGCCGGAACCTGAGGATTCCTCTCCAGTGCTGACATGGAATCTTGGGGTACTTCTGGAGTCTCCCCAGGGGAGTCAGTCCTCGTCTCGAGTGGGGGCATGCACGTGGCGCTTTCTTCACGAGCTGTAGCAGAAGTGTCACACTTCCCTTCGACGTGGATCAACGGATCTGTGGCTTTCCCTCGAGGCTTTCGCACGAGGCTTTCCCACGAGGCTTTCCCACAGGGCTGTCCCACGTGCCACCGTGGTGTGAGTCGATCCTCGGCTTGAAAGTCGAGGCAGTGCAGGGAAAACAGTTTTCCCTGGAATGGACTGAGACATCTGGGGGACTCTGGGAATGTGGCACTGACCCTGGAGTTCCTCTCGCCTTTCCTGTGGAGAGCGCCTCCACTTGAGATGCGACGGGAACGCCGGGAATTCTTTCACGACCACGCAGGGAAAGGATCCCTCCTCTCGAGCTAGGAGGCTGGACACGGGGCTCCTCTGGATGTAGGCGGGACTCTCGTGCTCCCTCTCGAGTGGAGACGGGAATCTCGCGGAACTTCTTGAGTTGGAGCCAAGGGTGTGAAGGACCCTTTGGAAGTTCCAGAGTTTAGGTGTGAATAGCCTCGAGACGCCTCAGCGGAAATGGGCCTCATCTCGCCTGGAGGGAGAACCTCCTGGATTTTCTCGAGTTGCAGCAGGTGCTCTCGACTTACGACGGGGACCTCAGGGACCCGCTCTGGTGGCCTCAGGAAAGGCCAGTCCCCATGCGAGTTGCTCGGGGGCCTCTCGGGATTCCTCTCCCGATCGATGCCGGGGCCTAAGATCCTTGTGTGGAGTGGGTGGCCAGAACCTGAGGATTCCTCTCCAGTGCTGACATGGATCTTGGGGTACTTCTGGAGTCTCCCCAGGGGAGTCAGTCCTCGTCACGAGTTGGGGCATTCACGTGCGCTTTCCTCCCGAGTGTAGCAGCAGTGTCACGCTTCCCTTCGCGTGGATCAAGGGATCTGTGGCTTTCCCTCTTGGCTTTCCCACCAGGATTTCACACAGGGCTGTCCCACGTTCCACCGTGGTGTGAGTCGATCCTCGGGTTGAAAGTCGAGGCAGTGTAGGGAAAACAGGTTTCCCTGGAATGGACTGAGACATCTGGGGACTCTGGGAATGGTGGCACGACCCTGGAATTCCTGTTGCTTTTCCTGTGGAGAGCGCCTCCTCTTGAGATGCGATGGGAACGCCGGGAATTCTTTCACGTACCACGAAGGGAAAGGATCCCTTCCCTCGATCTAGGAGGCGGAAACGGGGCTCCTCTGGATGTGGGCGGGACTCTCGTGCTTCCTCTCGAGTGGAGACGGGTATGTCGTGGAACTTCTTGAGTTGCAGCAAGGGTGTGAAGGACCCTTTTGAAGTTCCAGAGGTTAGGTGTGATTAGCCTCGAGACGCCTCAGCGGAAATGGGACTCAGTCTCGCCTGGAGGGGAGAACCTCCTGGATTTTCTCTAGTTGCGGCAGGTGCTCTCGACTTACGACGGGGACCTCAGGGACCCGCTGTGGTGGCCTCAGGAAAGGCCAGTCCCCATGCGAGTTGCTCTGGGTCCTCTCGGGATTCCTCTCCCGTCGATGCCGGGGCCTAAGATCTTGTGTGGATTCGGTGCTGGAACCTGAGGATTCCTCTCCAGTGCTGACATGGATCTTGGGGGACTTCTGGCGTCTCCCAGTGCAGTCAGACCTCTACTCGAGTGGGGGCATGCACGTGCGCATTTCCTTCCGAGCTCTAGCAGCAGTGTCACGCTTCCATTCGGGTGGATCAAGGGATCAGGGTCTTTCCCTCGAGGCTTTCCCAAGAGGTTTCCCACGAGGCTTTCCCACGAGGCTTTCCCACGGGGCTGTCCCACGTGACACCGTGGTGTGAGTCCATCCTCGGCTTGAAAGTCGAGGCAGTGCAGGGAAAACAGGTTTCCCTGGAATGGACTGAGACATCTGGGCGACTCTGGGAATGGTAATACGACCCTAGAATTCCTCTCGCCTTTCCTGTGGAGAGCGCCTCCTCTTGAGATGCGTGGGAACGCCGGGAATTCTTTCCCGACCACGCAGGGAAAGGATCCCTCCTCTCGGGCTAAGAGGTGGAAACGGGGCTCCTCTGGATGTGGGAGGGACTCTCGTGCTTCTCTCGAGTGGATACTTGTATGTCGGGGTAACTTCTTGAGTTGCAGCAAGGGTGTGAATGAACACTTTGGAAGTTCCAGATGTTAGATGTCGATTAGCCTCGAGACGCCTCAGCGGAAATGGGCCTCATCTCGCCTGGAGGGGAGAACCTCCTGGATGTTCTCGAGTTGCGGCAGGTGCTCTCGTACTTACGACGGGGACCACAGGGACCCGCTCTGGTGGCCTCAGGAAAGGCCAGTACCCTTGCGAATTGCTCGGGGGCCTCTCGAGATCCTCTCCCGTCGATGCCGGGGCCTAATACCTAGTGTGGAGTCGGTGCCGGAACCTGAGGATTCATCTCCAGTGCTGACATGGTTCATGGGGTACTTCTGGAGTCTCCTCCAGGGGACTCAGTCCTTGTCTCTATGTGGGGCCATGCCCGTGCGCTTTCCTCCCGAGCTGTAGCAGCAGTTGTCACGCTTCCCTTCGCTTGGATCAAGGGATCTGCGGCTTTCCCTCAAGGCTTTCCCCGAGGCTTTCCCTCGATGGCTTTCCCACAGGGCTGTCCCATGTGCCACCGTGGTGTGAGTCGATCCTCGGCTTAAAAGTTGACGCAGTGCAGGGAAAACAGTTTTCCCTGGAATGGACTGAGACATCTGGGGGACTCTGGGAATGTGGCATGACCCTGGAGTTCCTCTCGCCTTTCCTGTGGAGAGCGCCTCCACTTGAGATGCGACGGGAACGCCGGGAATTCTTTCACGACCACGCAGGGAAAGGATCCCTCCTCTCGAGCTAGGAGTTGGACACGGGGCTCCTCTGGATGTAGGCGGGACTCTCGTGCTCCCTCTCGAGTGGAGACGGGAATCTCGCGGAACTTCTTGAGTTGGACCAAGGGTGTGAAGGACCCTTTGGAAGTTCCAGAGTTTAGGTGTGAATAGCATCGAGACGCCTCAGCGGAAATGGGCCTCATCTCGCCTGGAGTGGAGAACCTCCTGGATTTTCTCGAGTTGCAGCAGGTGCTCTCGACTTACGCCGGGGACCTCAGGGACCCGCTCTGGTGGCCTCAGGAAAGGCCAGTCCCCATGCGAGTTACATGGGGGCCGCTCGGGATTCCTCTCCCGACGATGCCGGGGCCTAAGATCTTGTGTGGAGTGGGTGGCCAGAACCTGAGGATTCCTCTTCAGTGCTGACATGGATCTTGGGGTACTTCTGGAGTCTCCCCAGGGGAGTCAGTCCTCGTCACGAGTTGGGGGCATTCACGTGCGCTTTCCTCCCGAGGTGTAGCAGCAGTGTCACGCTTCCCTTCGCGTGGATCAAGGGATCTGTGGCTTTCCCTCTTGGCTTTCCCACCAGGATTTCACACAGGGCTGTCCCACGTTCCACCGTGGTGTGAGTCGATCCTCGGGATGAAAGTCGAGGCAGTGTAGGGAAAACAGGTTTCCCTGGAATGGACTGAGACATCTGGGGGACTCTGGGAATGGTGGCACGACCCTGGAATTCCTGTTGCTTTTCCTGTGGAGAGCGCCTCCTCTTGAGATGCGATGGGAACGCCGGGAATTCTTTCACGTCCACGAAGGGAAAGGATCCCTTCCCTCGATCTAGGAGGCGGAAACGGGGCTCCTCTGGATGTGGGCGGGACTCTCGTGCTTCCTCTCGAGTGGAGACGGGTATGTCGTGGAACTTCTTGAGTTGCAGCAAGGGTGTGAAGGACCTTTTGAAGTTCCAGAGGTTAGGTGTGATTAGCCTCGAGACGCCTCAGCGGAAATGGGACTCAGTCTCGCCTGGAGGGGAGAACCTCCTGGATTTTCTCTAGTTGCGGCAGGTGCTCTCGACTTACGACGGGGACCTCAGGGACCCGCTGTGGTGGCCTCAGGAAAGGCCAGTCCCCATGCGAGTTGCTCTGGGTCCTCTCGGGATTCCTCTCCCGTCGATGCCGGGGCCTAAGATCTTGTGTGGATTCGGTGCTGGAACCTGAGGATTCCTCTCCAGTGCTGACATGGATCTTGGGGGACTTCTGGCGTCTCCCAGTGCAGTCAGACCTCTACTCGAGTGGGGGCATGCACGTGCGATTTCCTTCCGAGCTCTAGCAGCAGTGTCACGCTTCCATTCGGGTGGATCAAGGGATCAGGGTCTTTCCCTCGAGGCTTTCCCAAGAGGTTTTCCCACGAGGCTTTCCCACGAGGCTTTCCCACGGGGCTGTCCCACGTGACACCGTGGTGTGAGTCCATCCTCGGCTTGAAAGTCGAGGCAGTGCAGGGAAAACAGGTTTCCCTGGAATGGACTGAGACATCTGGGCGACTCTGGGAATGGTAATACGACCCTAGAATTCCTCTCGCCTTTCCTGTGGAGAGCGCCTCCTCTTGAGATGCGTTGGGAACGCCGGGAATTCTTTCCCGACCACGCAGGGAAAGGATCCCTCCTCTCGGCTAAGAGGTGGAAACGGGGCTCCTCTGGATGTGGGAGGGACTCTCGTGCTTTCTCTCGAGTGGATACTTGTATGTCGGGTAACTTCTTGAGTTGCAGCAAGGGTGTGATGAACACTTTGGAAGTTCCAGATGTTAGATGCGATTAGCCTCGAGACGCCTCAGCGGAAATGGGCCTCATCTCGCCTGGAGGGGAGAACCTCCTGGATGTTCTCGAGTTGCGGCAGGTGCTCTCGTATTACGACGTGGACCACAGGGACCCGCTCTGGTGGCCTCAGGAAAGGCCAGTACCCTTGCGAATTGCTCGGGGGCCTCTCGAGATCCTCTCCCGTCGATGCCGGGGCCTAATACCTAGTGTGGAGTCGGTGCCGGAACCTGAGGATTCATCTCCAGTGCTGACATGGTTCATGGGGTACTTCTGGAGTCTCCTCAGGGGACTCAGTCCTTGTCTCTATTGGGGCCATGCCCGTGCGCTTTCCTCCCGAGCTGTAGCAGCAGTTTCACGCTTCCCTTCGCTTGGATCAAGGGATCTGCGGCTTTCCCTCAAGGCTTTCCCCGAGGCTTTCCCTCGATGCTTTCCCACAGGGCTGTCCCATGTGCCACCGTGGTGTGAGTCGATCCTCGCTTAAAAGTTGACGCAGTGCAGGGAAAACAGTTTTCCCTGGAATGGACTGAGACATCTGGGGACTCTGGGAATGTGGCATGACCCTGGAGTTCCTCTCGCCTTTCCTGTGGAGAGCGCCTCCACTTGAGATGCGACGGGAACGCCGGGAATTCTTTCACGACCACGCAGGGAAAGGATCCCTCCTCTCGAGCTAGGAGTTGGACACGGGGCTCCTCTGGATGTAGGCGGGACTCTCGTGCTCCCTCTCGAGTGGAGACGGGGAATCTCGCGGAACTTCTTGAGTTGGACCAAGGGTGTGAAGGACCCTTTGGAAGTTCCAGAGTTTAGGTGTGAATAGCATCGAGACGCCTCAGCGGAAATGGGCCTCATCTCGCCTGGAAGTGGAGAACCTCCTGGATTTTCTCGAGTTGCAGCAGGTGCTCTCGACTTACGCCGGGGACCTCAGGGACCCGCTCTGGTGGCCTCAGGAAAGGCCAGTCCCCATGCGAGTTACATGGGGGCCGCTCGGGATTCCTCTCCCGACGATGCCGGGGCCTAAGATCTTGTGTGGAGTGGGTGGCCAGAACCTGAGGATTCCTCTTCAGTGCTGACATGGATCTTGGGGTACTTCTGGAGTCTCCCCAGGGGAGTCAGTCCTCGTCACGAGTTGGGGCATTCACGTGCGCTTTCCTCCCGAGGTGTAGCAGCAGTGTCACGCTTCCCTTCGCGTGGATCAAGGGATCTGTGGCTTTCCCTCTTGGCTTTCCCACCAGGATTTCACACAGGGCTGTCCCACGTTCCACCGTGGTGTGAGTCGATCCTCGGGATGAAAGTCGAGGCAGTGTAGGGAAAACAGGTTTCCCTGGAATGGACTGAGACATCTGGGGGACTCTGGGAATGGTGGCACGACCCTGGAATTCCTGTTGCTTTTCCTGTGGAGAGCGCCTCCTCTTGAGATGCGATGGGAACGCCGGGAATTCTTTCACGTCCACGAAGGGAAAGGATCCCTTCCCTCGATCTAGGAGGCGGAAACGGGGCTCCTCTGGATGTGGGCGGGACTCTCGTGCTTCCTCTCGAGTGGAGACGGGTATGTCGTGGAACTTCTTGAGTTGCAGCAAGGGTGTGAAGGACCTTTTGAAGTTTCCAGAGGTTAGGTGTGATTAGCCTCGAGACGCCTCAGCGGAAATGGGACTCAGTTCGCCTGGAGGGGAGAACCTCCTGGATTTTCTCTAGTTGCGGGCAGGTGCTCTCGACTTACGACGGGGACCTCAGGGACCCGCTGTGGTGGCTCAGGAAAGGCCAGTCCCCATGCGAGTTGCTCTGGGTCCTCTCGGGATTCCTCTCCCGTCGATGCCGGGGCCTAAGATCTTGTGTGGATTCGGTGCTGGAACCTGAGGATTCCTCTCCAGTGCTGACATGGATCTTGGGGACTTCTGGCGTCTCCCAGTGCAGTCAGACCTCTACTCGAGTGGGGGCATGCACGTGCGATTTCCTTCCGAGCTCTAGCAGCAGTGTCACGCTTCCATTCGGGTGGATCAAGGGATCAGGGTCTTTCCCTCGAGGCTTTCCCAAGAGGTTTCCCACGAGGCTTTCCCACGAGGCTTTCCCACGGGGCTGTCCCACGTGACACCCGTGGTGTGAGTCCATCCTCGGCTTGAAAGTCGAGGCAGTGCAGGGAAAACAGGTTTCCCTGGAATGGACTGAGACATCTGGGCGACTCTGGGAATGGTAATACGACCCTAGAATTCCTCTCGCCTTTCCTGTGGAGAGCGCCTCCTCTTGAGATGCGTTGGGAACGCCGGGAATTCTTTCCCGACCACGCAGGGAAAGGATCCCTCCTCTCGGGCTAAGAGGTGGAAACGGGGCTCCTCTGGATGTGGGAGGGACTCTCGTGCTTTCTCTCGAGTGGATACTTGTATGTCGCGGTAACTTCTTGAGTTGGCAGCAAGGGTGTGAATGAACACTTTGGAAGTTCCAGATGTTAGATGCGATTAGCCTCGAGACGCCTCAGCGGAAATGGGCCTCATCTCGCCTGGAGGGGAGAACCTCCTGGATGTTCTCGAGTTGCGGCAGGTGCTCTCGTATTACGACGTGGACCACAGGGACCCGCTCTGGTGGCCTCAGGAAAGGCCAGTACCCCTTGCGAATTGCTCGGGGGCCTCTCGAGGATCCTCTCCCGTCGATGCCGGGGCCTAATACCTAGTGTGGAGTCGGTGCCGGGAACCTGAGGATTCATCTCCAGTGCTGACATGGTTCATGGGGTACTTCTGGAGTCTCCTCAGGGGACTCAGTCCTTGTCTCTATTGGGGCCATGCCCGTGCGCTTTCTCCCGAGCTGTAGCAGCAGTTTCACGCTTCCCTTCGCTTGGATCAAGGGATCTGCGGCTTTCCCTCAAGGCTTTCCCCGAGGGCTTTCCCTCCGATGGCTTTCCCACAGGGCTGTCCCATGTGCCACCGTGGTGTGAGTCGATCCTCGGCTTAAAAGTTGACGCAGTGCAGGGAAAACAGTTTTCCCTGGAATGGACTGAGACATCTGGGGGACTCTGGAATGTGGCATGACCCTGGAGTTCCTCTCGCCTTTCCTGTGGAGAGCGCCTCCACTTGAGATGCGACGGGAACGCCGGGAATTCTTTCACGACCACGCAGGGAAAGGATCCCTCCTCTCGAGCTAGGAGTTGGACACGGGGCTCCTCTGGATGTAGGCGGGACTCTCGTGCTCCCTCTCGAGTGGAGACGGGAATCTCGCGGAACTTCTTGAGTTGGACCAAGGGTGTGAAGGACCCTTTGGAAGTTCCAGAGTTTAGGTGTGAATAGCATCGAGACGCCTCAGCGGAAATGGGCCTCATCTCGCCTGGAGTGGAGAACCTCCTGGATTTTCTCGAGTTGCAGCAGGTGCTCTCGACTTACGCCGGGGACCTCAGGGACCCGCTCTGGTGGCCTCAGGAAAGGCCAGTCCCCATGCGAGTTACATGGGGCCGCTCGGGATTCCTCTCCCGACGATGCCGGGGCCTAAGATCTTGTGTGGAGTGGGTGGCAGAACCTGAGGATTCCTCTTCAGTGCTGACATGGATCTTGGGGTACTTCTGGAGTCTCCCAGGGGAGTCAGTCCTCGTCACGAGTTGGGGCATTCACGTGCGCGTTTCCTCCCGAGGTGTAGCAGCAGTGTCACGCTTCCCTTCGCGTGGATCAAGGGATCTGTGGCTTTCCCTCTTGGCTTTCCCCACCAGGATTTCACACCAGGGCTGTCCCACGTTCCACCGTGGTGTGAGTCGATCCTCGGGATGAAAGTCGAGGCAGTGTAGGGAAAACAGGTTTCCCTGGAATGGACTGAGACATCTGGGGGACTCTGGGAATGGTGGCACGACCCCTGGAATTCCTGTTGCTTTTCCTGTGGAGAGCGCCTCCTCTTGAGATGCGATGGAACGCCGGGAATTCTTTCACGTCCACGAAGGGAAAGGATCCCTTCCCTCGATCTAGGAGGCGGAAACGGGGCTCCTCTGGATGTGGGCGGGACTCTCGTGCTTCCTCTCGAGTGGAGACGGGTATGTCGTGGAACTTCTTGAGTTGCAGCAAGGGGTGTGAAGGACCTTTTGAAGTTCCAGAGGTTAGGTGTGATTAGCCTCGAGACGCCTCAGCGGAAATGGGACTCAGTTCGCCTGGAGGGGAGAACCTCCTGGATTTTCTCTAGTTGCGGCAGGTGCTCTCGACTTACGACGGGGACCTCAGGGACCCGCTGTGGTGGCCTCAGGAAAGGCCAGTCCCCATGCGAGTTGCCTCTGGGTCCTCTCGGATTCCTCTCCCGTCGATGCCGGGGCCTAAGATCTTGTGTGGATTCGGTGCTGGAACCTGAGGATTCCTCTCCAGTGCTGACATGGATCTTGGGGGACTTCTGGCGTCTCCCAGTGCAGTCAGACCTCTACTCGAGTGGGGGCATGCACGTGCGATTTCCTTCCGAGCTCTAGCAGCAGTGTCACGCTTCCATTCGGGTGGATCAAGGGATCAGGGTCTTTCCCTCGAGGCTTTCCCAAGAGGTTTTCCCACGAGGCTTTCCCACGAGGCTTTCCCACGGGGCTGTCCCACGTGACACCGTGGTGTGAGTCCATCCTCGGCTTGAAAGTCGAGGCAGTGGCAGGGAAAACAGGTTTCCCTGGAATGGACTGAGACATCTGGGGCGACTCTGGGAATGGTAATACGACCCCTAGAATTCCTCTCGCCTTTTCCTGTGGAGAGCGCCTCCTCTTGAGATGCGTTGGGAACGCCGGGAATTCTTTCCCGACACGCAGGGAAAGGATCCCTCCTCTCGGGCTAAGAGGTGGAAACGGGGCTCCTCTGGATGTGGGAGGGACTCTCGTGCTTTCTCTCGAGTGGATACTTGTATGTCGGGTAACTTCTTGAGTTGCAGCAAGGGTGTGATGAACACTTTGGAAGTTCCAGATGTTAGATGCGATTAGCCTCGAGACGCCTCAGCGGAAATGGGCCTCATCTCGCCTGGAGGGGAGAACCTCCTGGATGTTCTCGAGTTGCGGCAGGTGCTCTCGTATTACGACGTGGACCACAGGGACCCGCTCTGGTGGCCTCAGGAAAGGCCAGTACCCTTGCGAATTGCTCGGGGCCTCTCGAGATCCTCTCCCGTCGATGCCGGGGCCTAATACCTAGTGTGGAGTCGGTGCCGGAACCTGAGGATTCATCTCCAGTGCTGACATGGTTCATGGGGTACTTCTGGAGTCTCCTCAGGGGGACTCAGTCCTTGTCTCTATTGGGGCCATGCCCGTGCGCTTTCCTCCCGAGCTGTAGCAGCAGTTTCACGCTTCCCTTCGCTTGGATCAAGGGATCTGCGGCTTTCCCCTCAAGGCTTTCCCCGAGGCTTTCCCTCGATGCTTTCCCACAGGGCTGTCCCATGTGCCACCGTGGTGTGAGTCGATCCTCGGCTTAAAAGTTGACGCAGTGCAGCAGGAAAACAGTTTTCCCTGGAATGGACTGAGACATCTGGGGGACTCTGGAATGTGGCATGACCCTGGAGTTCCTCTCTCGCTTTCCTGTGTGGAGAGCGCCTCCACTTGAGATGCGACGGGAACGCCGGGAATTCTTTCACGACCACGCAGGGAAAGGATCCCTCTCTCGAGCTAGGAGTTGGACACGGGGCTCCTCTGGATGTAGGCGGGACTCTCGTGCTCCCTCTCTCGAGTGGAGACGGGAATCTCGCGAACTTCTTGAGTTGGACCAAGGGTGTGAAGGACCCTTTGGAAGTTCCAGAGTTTAGGTGTGAATAGCATCGAGACGCCTCAGCGAAATGGCCTCATCTCGCCTGGAAAGACTCCTGGATTTTCTCGAGTTGCAGCAGGTGCTCTCGACTTACGCCGGGGACCTCAGGGACCCGCTCTGGTGGCCTCAGGAAAGGCCAGTCCCCATGCGAGTTACATGGGGCCGCTCGGGATTCCTCTCCGACGATGCGGGCCTAAGATCTTGTGTGGAGTGGGTGGCAGAACCTGAGGATTCCTCTTCAGTGCTGACATGGATTTGGGGTACTTCTGGAGTCTCCCCAGGGAGTCAGTCCTCGTCACGAGTTGGGGCATTCACGTGCGCTTTCCTCCCGAGGTGTAGCAGCAGTCACGCTTCCCTTCGCGTGGATCAAGGGATCTGTGGCTTCCTCTTGGCTTCCCACCAGGATTTCACACAGGGCTGTCCCCACGTTCCACCGTGGTGTGAGTCGATCCTCGGGATGAAAGTCGAGGCAGTGTAGGAAAACAGGTTTTCCCTGGAATGGACTGAGACATCTGGGGGACTCTGGGAATGGTGGCGACCCTGGAATTCCTGTTGCTTTTCCTGTGGAGAGCGCCTCCTCTTGAGATGCGATGGAACGCC
>NW_017199807.1:0-19491 GCF_001704415.2 Capra hircus
ATCAGTTTTGATATCATTGGAAGACTGATGCTGAAGCTGAAACTCCAATACTTTGGCCACCTGATGCAAAGAACTGACTCACTGGAAAAGAGCCTGATGCTGGGAAAGACTGAAGGCAGGAGGAGAAGGGGACAACAAAGATTGAGATGGTTGGATGGTGTCACGGACTCAATGGATACATGGTGAGTAAGCTCTGGGAGTTGGTGATTGTCAGATGTGCTCCAGTCCATGGGGTCGCAAAGAGTTGACACAACTGAGCGACTGAACTGAACTGAAAAGAGCCAGGTACGAATTCATAGTTATTACTGAACTTTATGCGCTGTACAGATTTTACAGGTTTAATTGATTAGTAAGCAGAGAAACAATCCTTTTTTTACTTTGTAATCTTGAATGAGCCACATAAATAATTTTTAGATTAAAAAATATTGCTGTTCAAAATTGTTTGGAATATTTGATTAAATATTCAGAAAATGTAGAGCTTTGGATTTACTTCAATGGATCTGAGCTCGATTTTATGTAAAAAGAATTAAGTCAACACAGAGACCTGACTGAGCGACTGAATTGAACTGTATGCAGAGACCAGTCTAATGCATGTTTTACCAGTGGAGGTAACTGGCAAAAATATCAAAAAGAGAAAAAATGTCATATACTGTTAACATTTTCATGCACACAAACATACACTAGTTAGGAGAAAAATGATTCATGTTTATTAAATCAGGAATAGATTTCTGTGATTAAAATCTTATAATTTATTTGTGGCAATATTCTGTTTTTTTTTTTTTAATACACTAGGGTGCAAAAACACATAGACAAAAATTAGAGCTCTTGGTTCTGAATCTTTTTTTCCTTTGAAAATCCTGTCATTTGTATTGCATTCTATTTTAGATATAACAGTTAAACATAAGTAATAACATTCTTGTAAATATTGTAGAAAACACAAAGATGTGATAAGAATTCTGTCTGGAAATGAGTGTGGAGTATATTACTAATGGAAATGATCAGACCTGGGCTTGAGTGATGAAAACCTCCATTCCCAAAATGCAAGAACCTTACTAAACACAGGTGAGTGTTCATTTTCCAAAGCAAAGGGAACTAAGAAGGCGCAGTTTGCTACATTAATTTTGGCAGCTTATACACATCCCTCACTAAATCTTTCAAAAGTCCCTATTAAAGTAAAAAAGCAGGAACATCACAGTTCACAATATCACAATATCACAGAAGCACCTGAACCAGGGAATGTGAGGTGTAGTGGATAAATGTTAGCACTGATCTGAATCCTGAAAAATATCAGTTTTATACAAACTTCACTTCTTATATAACTTCCATGTTCTGTATCCTAAGACTACACTTAAGAGTGAGTCCTTCCTACCAATATAGAGAAAGGTCTCTCATATTTTTCTCCTTCTATATCCCAAACTTCCTGTGGAATTCTGGAGCACTGAGGTAATTCTGTTCATGAGGACAATTTCTTAATCCTGTTCTAA
The DNA here is from genome assembly GCF_001704415.2 of Capra hircus. Classification (NCBI taxonomy): domain Eukaryota; kingdom Metazoa; phylum Chordata; class Mammalia; order Artiodactyla; family Bovidae; genus Capra; species Capra hircus. Next base: position 1,485 of record NW_017199807.1, read on the forward strand.
ATATCTCAAGTTGCATATATATGTAAATTCATCCCTAATTTCCCCTACTTCTCTAAGGTCCCAAGACTGAACTACATGCCAATGAGAATCTCAGAACCTATGCCTCCCCATGTTGATCTCTCATAAGGGGAATCTTTTCACCAGTTGAACGTCACTCATTCAGGTTGAGAATTCATCATGCTCTATAGAAAGCCAGGATACAGACAAGGGAGACAAGGTTCTGGGACACAAGGGAGAAGTGATCTAAAGAGCCGGTCCTCACTATGATAAGAAAAGGGAAAAATAAGAAGTTAATAACAGACTCCCCAGGCAGAAAAATTAGAAGCAGAGAATGAAAGGTTTGCAGGTTCCCTACGTTCAAGCATTTTAGGGGGAAAAGCAGACGCAGCCCCAGACCCAGGACAGAACTGTCATTTCCTCCTCTTCTTCCTCCTGCTCTGTCTTCTCTGAGGATGTGATGTACCAAACACTTCTCTGCATATTGAAAGAATACTTTCAAAGGCAACTGCACAGCTCTTTAACCTGCAACTAATTCACCTTCAGACAGAAGGACCTTGAAAAGCTGAGAAGACCCACCTCTCCTGTCCTGTCTCAGGAGAGATTCGGGAACACTCACCTCCTACCTGGAGACCAGCCTTTGAACTTATTTCTTGATTGTTCTCTCCTCAGAGAGAGCTCGTAACCCTCTGCTCACACAGATGATGTGAGCTGACTGATTTCCTTGGTCCAAATCCAGCTAGACCATCCCTGCAGCCTCACCTCAGACGGAAGCCAGGCCTCAGCTCTCACAGATGGACCAGGAGCCACGTCCTAAACCCGGGCCTCCCCTTAGAGTCCCCTGGAGCACTTCCTACACACCACACTGATGCTCCCACAAGACCAAGACAGAACTCTGTGGGGAGGTTATCGCTTAACACTGGTCAGGTGATCTTGATAGGAAACCAGGTTGAAACCACTTACAAGGTTCTTTCTGAACCATTTCAGTGAATATGAACCCCTCGAGGTCAGGTCCCCACTCTAAGAAGTTATAAATCTGCAGGTCTGAAGAGGGGCCGTGAATGTCTCTTCAGCAAGTTCCCTGTTAATTTGATGCTTCTTCCCCAAGACCCACACTCAGGAGTCCTGAGCTTCAGCCCTCACACTCAGCACACCTAAGACCTCTCAGGAGAGGAGGTTCTAGGGCAGGAATTTCTTAGGTCAAGCTTAGGACCAGGCAGAGAAAGCTCCAGTACTCGGGGTTCAGGCCTTTCTAAGAGACCTTGGGTGAAATGCTGTGGGCTCGCCAGGCTGAGTGTGGATCGGTCCATTCAATCCAAGAGGAGCAGGAATCTAGAGCTCTGAGGGTGTCACTGAAGGAGGGCCTGTGCAGTAGACCCTGGGGTTCAGCAAGACTACTGGTCTCAAGGTGGGTGGTCATCTAGTGTAGGTGTTCACAGGATTGGCTGGTGTGAGTTCAAGGACCTGCAGGCTGCCTGCTCCCCAGACAGACGCTGAAGCAGCAACAGCATGCAGTAGTTCAGGTAAACTCTCAACAGTACTCTCTATGATCCTTCCTAGAACCATCACAATGTCCCAGCAGTTACAGAGAAGTGGGGGGCTGGGGGGGGGGAGTACAATGGAGAAATGATGGGAAATACCCAATTATTTGCGGCCTAAAGGCAGTATGGAAACTAATTGTCCCAGATATCATCCCTCCGTGCTAACAAAGAGTTTATTGTTAGGTATTTTCCCTTCAACCTTAAATCGGTAGGTTGACACTTCATTACACACCAACTTCATCACAAGAAACCATCCAGTTTTATTAACATGTTATATCACACAGTCAGAATAAAACCTTTTCCAACCCACTGTGTAACTGAATAAAATACAGATTACAAGCATAAACATCTGAGAACTGTGATTCCTATGGTTGCAAAATGGAGGAGAATTGTTTATGAAATAAAACATACACTAATTACATGACTTTTCTGGGAGGGGTTTCCATACATTTCTACGGTATCAGATATCTTTATTTGAAACATGTCAACTAATATTCATGACTTCTGTTGATATTATAAAGATACATCAAGATTTCAGTGAAATGTCATTGTATTTTACTTAAAAAGCAATTGATATAACTATTGAAAATGTACATCTTACTATAATATGTGGACTTACTCCCTGAACACTTACCTCATGGTGACCTACAGGGATGTTTGACATGAATGACTAACACCTCCATTTAGATGTACATGTTACATTCCTGTGTCCTTAATCTTCTAATGGAGAATAAATATAAATGATTTCTCCCTAGGATTGAAGGCCTTGTCTCATCTTTGAGATAGCAACCATCAAAAACATAACTTTGCATACACAATAGAAATGAAGCATAGCAGCATGGAGTAATTTGAGAGATGAATCACATTGATTTTGGTTTTCAAACAATCACAAATCATGTCAATATAAACAAAGATATATTGCTACTATTTGTACATTTCTAAATACCAGCCTTCATCTTGTGATCCATACTAACATATCAATTTTCTATCTGTTATAACTTTGGATTACTTATACAATACTTCTCCTGAAGAGGAACTTCAAAAAACAGAATTGATGAAATGGTTTCTATGTGCAGGCTTCCCTGATAGCTCAGTTGGTAAAAATCTCCCACTGCCTGGATCCATGGCTGGAAGCAACTGAGCGACTTTCACTTTTTCTAGTGTGCAATTTCTGATACTTGGTCTTGTATTTTCTACACAGTATGTGCTCTCTGTCTAATAAGGTGAGAGCTCAGATTAAAGCCTTTGCCACTTCTCCAGTATGAATTCTCTGATGTTGAGTAAGACGTGAGTGCTTCTGAAGGTTTTTCTTTCCAGTATGAATTCTCTGATGGTAAGTTAGACCTGAGTGCCTGCTAAAGTCTTTGCCACAATCCTTACATTTATAAGGCCTCTCCCCAGTATGAATTCTCTGGTGTTGAGTAAGAGCTGAGTAGTAACTGAAGGCTTTTCCACAATCTTTGCATTTATAAGGCTTCTCTCCAGTATGAATTCGCTGGTGTTGAGTAAGAGTTGAGCAGCGACTGAAGGCTTTTCTACATTCTTTACATTTATAAGGCTTCTCTCCAGAATGAATTCGCTGGTGTTCCTGAAGAGCTGAGTAGTAACTGAAGGCTTTTCCACATTCTTTACATTTATAAGGCTTCTCTCCAGTATGAATTCGCTGGTGTTGAGTAAGAGTTGAGCAGCGACTGAAGGCTTTTCTGCATTCTTTACATTTATAAGGTTTCTCTCCAGTATGAATTCTCTGGTGATCAGTAAGACATGACTTCTGAATAAAGGCTTTGCCACACTCTGTACATTTATAAGGCCTCTCCCCAGTGTGAATGCGCTGATGTCGACTAAGGTTTGAGTAACACATAAATGCTTTTTCACATTCTTTACATTCATAAGGTTTCTTGCCAGTGTGGATTTGCTGATCTTGACTAAGCTCTGAATTCTGCATAGAGGTGTTGCCACACTCTGTATATTTGAAAGGTTTCCATCCTGAATGAATTTTCCTGTGTCTACTTAGACTGGATGAGTTAGTAAAGGCTTTCTCACATTGCTTACACTTGTAACTTTTCTGTGGATTCTGAATACTCTGCTGTTGAGTGAGATTTGAAGACTGATTAGAGACATCACCATATTCACAATAGTAAGCCTTCTCTCCAGTATGTGTACACTCATTTAGTGGAAGACTTGATGTTTGGTAAAAGATATTCCTCCATGTACTATTGTTAGAATCTTTGTCTGAAGATTGAGGTCCCTGATGTTTCATAGGGTGAGAGTCTTGTTCAGTTTTACACCAAGTTTCATTGCATGCATGGCTTCTCACTCCACCATAAATATTCTTGTAATTATTGGGGGTAGAGCTCTTACTTAAGGCCTGACTCGTGTTATTACATGTGAGAAGTTGTTCCGTATTAACCGTATCATGATGTGTATTGAACAATGATGATGGGATTAACTCTTTTCCATTAATATCAACATTACACATTTTGGAATGGAGAGAAACAGTCTGTTGGTAGAAGAATAATGACCCCTTGGTCACAGATCCCTCAAGCTCATTATTTTGTGAGTTTTCCCCATCATTTTTAAATTTCTGGTTTTCAAACGTGCTTGAATGTATGTGTAATCGAAGCCTGTGTTCAGAGTGGTTTGCATGAGTATTTGCAATAGAGACTGGATGACTTTCTAGATTTTTCACATTTCCCTTCAGAGAACGTGTATGTTTCAAAAACTGCTTAAAGCCTTTGCTTGAAGAGATACACTTCTCTGCTGCTGTTGATAACTGAAATGGGTGTTTTCCACAGTTTGACTCATATTGCTCATTCCCTGTGGCAGTAATTTCCACATTGTGTGAAAGTGTCTTGGTTTCTTTCTCTCCATATAAACATCTTCTCGGTCTTTCACATACCCCCAAATATTCCCAGACTTTCATTAAATGTTCGTTTCCAAGGTGAGCTCTTTCATATATTCCTAGGTTTGCTTCTTGGATTAAGTTTTCTAATCTTGGATTCTTTGACATCAAACCACAGGTGTTGTGAGAAGACACAGCTGAAATATATCAAATGAAAGTTTTCTTATCTACTGTTCCTATCTACTGGGGCTGGTGTGAGCTCAGCTGGGACAGAAGGGGAGCCTCATTCTCTGTGGGAAGAGAACACGGCAATAGTCTGTGGCAGCAGGACAGAGTGAGACGTGTACATAAGGTACTGATGCCAGCCCAGCCTGAGAGGGTATCTGCTGCTACAGACAAAGGCTGGGTGCTGAAATGTGGGGTCTGAAGAGCATAGCCAGGCAGAGGACTGCTGTGGGCTGTGAGGAGACATCCTGAGGGGCCGGGGGTGAGGGAGGAGCTCTATAAGCTAGAATCTTATGGAGGAAGACTGACCACCAGAGAGCAGAGCGCCTTTGTTGACTGATGCCCAAAGGGAAGACCCACCATTGCAGCCCCTCTTCCCCTGTGCTGGCCCCTCCTCTCCCAGCACTAGGAAGGGCCACCACCCAGGTGGGCTCTATTGAGCTCCAGCCACAGCCTCCCCCCATGCACCTCCTCCACAATCAGCAGACTCCTGTGCTCTGGGGCAGCTTCTGGAGCAGACACCTGTGGGTGGCCCACACACATAGAAGGAGCTGAAAGCTCAGCTAGCCCCAGGGTTAAGGAAGGAAAACTGAAGTCTCTCCTAACGGTTACACAAACCATGCTTTTATACCTGCAACTGGCTTTGTCAACTCAGCCCATACAGAACATCTGAATGGACAACCAGGGCTCCCCCAGACATGGGAGGTGTAGCTTTAGCAGCTGTAGACTTTGTGGGGATGTATACTAGGGGGGGGCCAGGCCAGAGTCTGAGCTGCCCCCATAGCACCACAGCAGGTCCAGCTCCATGAATGCAATTCTGGGACCTGAGTTCACTGGATCTCTGCTGGTGTTCCAGTGAAAAGAACATCTGAGGAGGCACATCTCTCTGCTTTCACAAACAGTTTATGTAAATCCCTAAAAGTGAAAGCTGCTGGCACCACAGCAATGTGCCAGCATGCCCATGGTTGAAGGGGGGCCAATGCAGTGCCAACATGGGGTCACATGAGACTCACACAGTGCATGAGCATACCCCAAGGTGAACAATCCCAGAGGAGCAATGCTTAGTGGCTTCTCTCCCAGTGGGTGTCCTCCAATCCTACCTGCCTTCACTACAGATCAGAATCACAGCGAAGAAACACGTCTGGGGCTCTTCTCCACAAACCAAGAAGCAGACACCACCCCAACAGACCAGTGACAACCATAGAGCCAAGGGGAAATTCCCCTCAATATTTTGGGGAGGCACGGGTCACAATAACAGCAATCAAAGCCCAGATCAAGGGGATAAGGGTACAAGCCTGTGGACCAACCTCACCCTCTAGGGGGAAGACAACAGAGCAAGAGGAGCTAGGATCCTGCAGCCTGCAGAACAGACCACAAACCCAGAAAATTTGACAAAATGGGACAACAAAGAAGTATGGTGTAGAGGAAGGAGCAAGACAAAAAGCTACAAGAACCACTAAATGAAGAAGAGACAGGCAGTCTAATGATTACTCTTCCACTTAAGTCATCTTAAATGCTGATGCCACTAGGTGCCCTCTAATTCTTTAATCCACTTTTTATTTTAGCACGTTCTATATGATGTTTCAATATAAAAATCATAAATGATACTGACATAGGTCTAATCAGAAAGCAAGGACATGTAGGACAAAGTCTGGGGAAGTTGATAACAAGATTCATTAAATAAAGAAGCAGTTCTTGAGAAATTAAGAAATGAGACTTTCAAAGTATGGTGTGAACACTATCAATGCTCTGTGGAGATCGAATTGGGAAGGAAATCTTAAAAACAGTAGATATCTATATGTAAAATGGATTCTTTTTGCAGTACAACATTGTAAATTAGTTATACTCCAATAAGAACTTTTTAAAAACATTCTATTATCTAAACATTATACTAGTTTGAAACCATTAAAAATTTGGTGGAAAACGTTTTAAGCTCTTATGCCAATTTATTTGAAAATTCTTTGAGTTAATTGAATATATTTAAGTCTTTTCAGTTCAGTTCAATTCAGTTAAGTCTTTTAGCATTGAGGAATTGGGGCAGATACACTTAACATTTCATATGAATTCATATGAAGAAAACAGAAACTTTGAAGTAATCCTGAGATTGGCATTCTTTCTCTTTAGGGAGGTTTTGGTTTATACAGTGAAGAAATTACTTGAATTTAAAATTTATAAGATCATATTTGTAGCTTCCAGTGTTTTAGAAATTATAAGTCAGGAAAAAAAAAAAAAAAACAAACTCTGTCCCCAATATTCCTAGAACTTTGGCAGTATGTCCTCAATTCCGCTCACACACTGTCATCTAGAGGTAGAAATTTTAATAGGAGCGTCTTAGAGTTTTTCAGAAATGTTCAGTTTTCCGAGGGACCCCCTGCCCCTCACGAAATGGAATAGTAATTGATTCATGCAGGTTGTCACAGGCCAAGAGAAGGGTTTCAGTTCTCACTGTGATTGAGAAAAGTAATCACTGGAGATGAATTCAGGAATGATTTAAAGAGACAGAACGGGGCAGGTGATATCCGCCTATGACAGCAACAGAAAGAAACCCAGACTTCTCTAAAATCATTTCCACTGAAGCAGATCTTCCCAAACCACATGATAAAGATGAATTCCTCACTAATCCCTGTTCCTGTTGTGGACTGGTCGGCTCCATCCATTGGCCCCTACCTGTGTATACGGCTGGTGTCTCCAGTCTCCTTACATCCCAGGGATTCTTCATTTGCTCCAGAAAGGTGACCAGGTCTGGCTTAGAGACCACAAGACCTGCTATCAGGAAAAGGAATATTCGTTTTGCTAGAGATTCATCAGTTTCCAATCTAATATGTATTCAAGTGAGAAGAAAAGGCACATGTGCTAAGTCACGCCAGTCACATCTGACTCTTTGCCACCCTATAGACTGTAGCCGCCAGGGTCCTCTGTCCATGGGAGTGTCCAGGCAAAAGTACTGAGTGGGTTGCCATGTCCTCCTCCAGGAGTTCTTCCCAACCCAGGGATCAAACCCATTTCTTTTATGTCTCCTGAATTGGCAGGCAGGTTCTTTACCACTAGTGCCACCTGGGAAGCCCAGAGAAGGCATGGTAGAATGTTAATACAGCCTAGAACTAAAGTATTTGGGGACATCATTTCCTAAGCTGTATGAACATTCCCTGGTGGCTCAGCTGGTAAAGAAGCCACCTGCACTGTGGGAGAGCTGTGTTTGATGCCTGGGTTGGGAAGATCCTCTGGAAAGGAACGGCTACCCACTCCAGTATTCTGCCCTGGAGAATTCCATGGACTATTCCATAGGCTCGCAAAAAGTCAGACATGACTGTTACCTTCCTCATTACATTATTACATTATTAACATTCTAGAGAAGGCATGGTTGAATGTTAATATAGCCTAGAAAATTATATCCCCAAATACTTTATCGAAGCACTTTTCTAACTAACAAATACATAAAGAAAAGATCTTGAGATTCTAGTCAAGTACTACTAACGCCAAAGTAAGTAAGTGGAGATATCTGATTTATAAAGGAGAGTGGCACCCTTTTATACCACAGAACCTACAGAATTACCACTCACCTAGAAGAAGGAGGCAGATTCCATCAAGGAAAAGTTAGAATCATAATGAATCATCATGAAGTCTTCTTTCTCAACTCATAAATATCCATTTTCCCATAGAAAGCAGGGATCTGAAACTATTATAAGGAGCAGAAGATTCTAGGAGACATTCTAGAAATGCAGGAACCAAAACCCAGTGGGTAGAGAAGGGATTCTGGAAGGCAGTTATCCTCACCCAAGGAGGCCAGGTTCCTGAAGTTCTCTAACATCACGTCCCTGTACAATTCTCGCTGCCCGAGGTCCAGGCATTCCCACTCCTCTTCAGTGAAGTCTATGGCCACATCCTGGAATGTCAGCCGTCCCTGAAATGCAAAGTACAGGTGCCATGTGGCCATGGGAAGACTTCCTAATGTGACCCAAGAGGAAACCAGCAAGAGAAATGGTTTTGATTTAGGAGAATGTCTGGTGTTACACAAGAATATAATTTTTACACAGTAATATTTTCTACCACATTTTTAACCCCAAGAAAAGAGGATGAGATACGATCCATGAACCACTACAGAAATTATTCTGATTTGAAAGAGAAATCATATGATCAGATCAACATTGGCATAGTTATTTCTGAGTGTTGTACTCAGTTGACAGACGATAAACTGACTATCAAAAGAAACAGGAAATATTTTTAAAAAGCACTTCCTGATCCAAATGTTCTGGAGTGGGCTCAGTGTGCCACATTTTTCACAAGCTTATTTGAACGAGTAATGTTGAAAATTCTGCTCCATGAGTGACAATGTGTGAACAGCAACGAGGTAGAATAGTAAGGAAAGAATTCACATTTAACTTTGAAGTTTAAGTGATTTACAGGTTTTACAGGTCTGATAGGATAGTAACCTCGGCAGCAAGAATCATTTTAACAGTCTGGTATATACTACTTTCTGACAGTTTTCAGAGACTTGAATGTATAACAGAAATAATTTAAAATCAATAATGTTGCGGTATCATCTTTCGGCAAATATTTTAACAAACATTCTTTAAATGACAGCTTAAGGGACTGGGGAGCCTGGTGGTTTTCCGTCTATGGGGTCGCACAGAGTCGGACACGACTGGAGCGACTTAGCAGCAGCAGCAACTTTTACTTCAGTTTGTGACTCTAGACTTTAATCAAACACAGACAAATGCACAGAGCTAACTCTAATGAAAGTTTATAGAAATTTCTGTATTTGTAAATAATACTAAAAACAAGAAAAGTGTTAGTCACTCAGTCGTGTCCTACTCTTTCCCACCCCAGGGACTGTAGCTTGCCAGGCTTCTCTGTCCATGGGATTGTCAAGGCAGGAATACTGGAGTGGGTAGCTATTCCCTGCTTCACGGAATCTTCAAAAAAGTAAAACAAAAAATCAATCAAATGATGTTAACATGTTCATGCATACAGACATACACTAAAATGGGACTGTGTACTTATTAAGAGACAAATTGTCATGTCAATAAAATCAGGATAATTTTTAAATGATTGAAATTATACATAAATATTTGAGGATGATATTGTTAGGTAGGTAGAATAGGGAAAAGGAGTCCAAAATGGCGGTGGCTAAGAGACAAGGAAGGTCAAGGAGGGTCCAAGGACCAGGAGTGGGATGCCACTGCCTTCTCCTAAAGAAACAGCACTCCTGCTTAAACCCAATTTGCATAGGGCAGGCTCCAAATCTTTGTTGTGATGAGACAAAGAACCGAGGAACATACACTCGCGTGACAACTATGGTGCCATGACTGGGATGTAACCAGGCTGAAACAACCTCCCAGCGGAAGAGGCCAAGCACAGCAGGAGTCCAACTCAGCAAAGCTCCCGCAATAGAAGCGGAAGGCGAAGAAACCCAGCACGGGGGAAGGCCCATCGTGCTGGATACCGGGACAGCAAAAACAAACTCAGCAGAAAGGTCACGCGGCCCAGTCTCTGATCCCAGAAGACCTCCATTAAGGTAAGAGGTCCTCACTGGAGGGATATGCCTAATGAAATGTTAATTCCTTTACAATCTCTCCTTTCTTGTTGCCTTGAACCTCCTGCAAACAGGCGGGTGGCAGGGGGCACAATTGAGGGACTCTGGAGAGGCTACTCAGCATGCCCCAAAGGCGCTGTCTGCTGAGCCCCAGCAGCTGTTTACACAAGCCGGTGGGGGTTCTTCTGTCCTTTCTCTTCTCTGTGCCAAGGATCAGACCAATGAAATTGTGAGCACTGGTCAGATATTTAGCAAATTTTCCGGCGGGCCATGAAGGGGATTCCTTGGCACGTTTTTCCCACTGCTTTTTCCTCCTGTCCTTCAGCTCTCTCCCGGTACTCAAGCTCAGCCAAAACTAATGAAACTCAGGCTCTGGTGTCTCATTGCAAAAATTCATTGAGAGACAAAGAGGTGGATTTGTTAGGATCCAGAGAGAAGCCACTCTTCAGGGTGTGAACCATTGCCAAGGGCAAGGGCTGGGGCCACAGCATTAGGCCTGGCTAGGTTTTGTGAGGGGGTGAAAATCATATGCTAATGAGTGGGAGGATCACCCCAACCATTGGGGCACCACCCACTCCTCCCTCATATGCCTTGGAGCTGTCCTGCCACCTGTCTGTTGGTTTACAGATTGGGGATTAAGTACTTGAAGGTTGTGCTTTGCCCCCTTCCCTCCAGTTTCATGCTCTTTGCCTGAGCCCCATCCAGACCCACAAGCTTGCCTCTACAATCTTCTGGAGAGACAACCAGAAAATAGCTGGCCTTGGTAGGGAAATACTCTATAATATCCAACCCCCTAATCCTACCAGCACTGTTCACACTGGAGATCTTGGGGACGTCCAGCTCCAGTCTGGGGGTCCAAGGAGGTCATCACACCTTGACATGCCTAGGGATCTGGTCCTCGAAAGGTTGTCATGCCTCAACTTGCTCGGGGATCTGCTAGTCCCAGGGGTCCCAGGAGGTCGTCACGCCTCAGCCTGCCCATGGACCCAATTCTCGAGAGGCTGTCACACCTCGACCTGCCCGGTGATTCGATCTCTAGGAGGCTGTCACGCCTCAGCCTGCCTGGGGCTCTGCACCCTGACCTGGGGACGCCTGGTTCTCAGGTTGCAACAGTTCTGGGTAGGATAAGCTTCAGAAAGACTCACCCCTAAGGAAGTCCACCCATGGAAACAGAAGGAAGCCTATTACTTGTGGGACTGTGCCCAATCTCAGCAATAACTCAGGAACCCAGTGAGAACCCCATTGCCTTTCTGGAAAGGCTGAAAGAGGCACTCCAAAAGTTTACCAATCTGGACTTAGACTCTTACAAGGGACAGGTGATTTTAAACGACAAATTCCTGTCCCAATGTGCATCAGATATCAGAATTAAGTTACAACAGCTACAACAGCAGGACCCCGCTGCCTCTTTAGATGAGATGGTCCAGACAGCCACCAATACCTTTTATAACAGAGAACAGGAGAAGGAGGCCAAGGCCCAGGAGGAGGAGAGAAAGAAAGAGACAAGGCATGCCCAGATGCTGGCCGCCCTCCAGAGAAGCCCTACGGCAAACCCCGAGTCCCTGAAGGACAAGGCACGAGACAAATGCCTGATCTGTAGACAGGCGGGGCATTGGGCCAAAGAGTGTCCAAACCGGGACAAGTCTCCTAGAATGGCTTGCCACAAATGCCATCAACTGGGACACTGGGTGGCACTCTGCCCTCGGGACCCAAGAGCCTCAAGGTCAAGTGCCAAGCCTACCCTCACAACGGTTCAAGAGGACTGAAGCGGCCCACTCCAGCCAGCCCGCCTGTCACAGATAACCATCATGGGGGCTGGAGCCAAGGGTGCAACTGGATGTGGCAGGTAGGCCCGAGAATTTCTTGGTTGGCACAGGGGGTACCTACTCTGTCTTGATCTCCTACTCCGGAGCCTTCTCCTCCCAAACCTGTACCATTTTGGGTGCTACAGGAAAACCAACTACTAAAAGATTCACCCGAGCACTTCTTTGTTGCTGGGATGGACAAATATTTTCCCACCAGTTTCTAGTGGTCCCTGAGTGTCCTACTCCCTTATTGGGAAGAGATATACTCACTAAACTGGGGACCACCCTTGTGATGGGAAGTTTTTCAGCCCCTAGAGCTCTACAGCTCCTGGTTACTACTGAAGAACCCATTACACCTTCAATAGAGAGGGACCAAAAACCATGGGAAGACAAAATTAACCCCCAGGTGTGGGACCAGGGGATTCCTGGATGAGCCTACCAAGCCGAACCGGTCATCATTGTCCTCCGAGATCCCACTCGGTTTCCTAACCGGAAACAATACCCTCTCAAAAGAGAGGCTCGGGAGGGACTACAGCCTTTAATAAATTCCTTGCTTGTGGGCTATTGGTTCCCACCAGTTTGCCACGTACACCCCAATCCTCTCAGTAAAGAAAAAAAGACGGAACCTGGTGAATGGTTCAAGATCTCTGGATCATAAATGAAGCTGTAGTCCCCCTCCATCCCACAGTACCCAATCCCTATGTAATCTTGGGAGAAATCCCACCCAGTGCCAAGTGGTTTACAGTCTTGGAATTCAAAGATGCATTTTTTTGCATACCACTGGCTAAAGAATCCCAATATCTTTTTGCCTTTGAGTGGGAGGCCCCAGGAGAAAAACACCAACAGATGACTTGGACAGTATTACCTCAGGGTTCAGAGATAGCCCCACCTGTTTGGACAGGCCCTTACCAGGATCTCCTAGATCTGGACCTGGGACCTAACGGGAAAACATTACAATACGTAGATGACCTACTAATCTGCTATCCAGGTGAGAAAAGTGCCCAACAACATGCAATTCAGATTCTAAACTTCTTGGCAGAAAGAGGATATAAAGTCTCCCGTGCTAAGGCACAGATGGTCGAGACAAAGGTCACTTACCTGGGAGTTCAGATTACACACGGGTCCAGGAGGCTGTCCTCTGATCTGGTACAAGGAATCCTCCAGTTGCCCTCCCCACGACTCGAAAAACAATTGCGAGCTTTCCTGGGGCTAACTGGATATTGTAGAATCCGGATACCCAACTATGGTCTAATTGCCCAGTCCTTATATGAAAGCTTAAAGGGACGAGATGATTCAATCCCACTGATATGGGGAACTCCTCAAAAGAAGGCAGAGGCTACACTAAAACAGGCCTTAACTCGAGCACCTGCCTTGAAGTTGCCAGACCCAGAAAAAGCATTCCAACTTTATGCCCATGAAAGAGAGGGAATAGCTTTGGCAGTGTTAACTCAAAGGTTGGGATCTGAGCCCCAGCCCGTAGCTTACTGATCTAAAAAGCTCGATCCACCTACCCGAGGCTGGCCCTACTGCCTTCGAAATCTTGCAGCTATTGCAATCATGATAGAAGATGCTTTAAAACTCTCCTTTGGGGGCAAACTAACTATTTTTACCAGCCACCAAGTAAAACAACTCCTAAATGGGAGAGGCCATTTATGGATGTCTGATCAAAGAATCCTCAGATATCAAGTAATGCTGATGGAAAATCCAGGCCTCACTATATCCCCTTGTGAGGTTCTTAACCCAGCCACCCTCCTGCTTACCCCCGAGAGCTCTCTCCCCTTTCACTCTTGTCTAGAAACCTTGGACCACTAGATAAAACCCTGGGAGGGATTGTCAGAAGATCCTCTGACCAATCCTGAGGAAATCTGGTACACTGATGGAAGCAGCTTTGTCTTGGATGGAAAAAGAAGAGCCGGGTATGCAGTAGTCTCCAATTTTGAGACCATAGAGGCTAAGCCTCTGCCACCAGGCACTTCAGCCCAATTAGCTGAGCTCATAGCCCTGACTCGAGCTTTAGAGGTGGGAAAAGGAAAAAGAATAGCCATTTACACTGATCCCAAGTATGCCTTTCTGGTGCTACATGCACTTGCTGCTATTTGGAAAGAAAGGGGCCACTTGACCACCTGAGGGTCCCCAATCAAATATGGTGACAAAAATCTTCGACTCTTGGAGGCAGTCCATCTGCCCACTGAGGTTTCAGTCTCCCACTGTAAAGGACACCAAAGATGGGAGCACAGAAGAGGCACGAGGGAACCAAGCAGCTGATCAGGCAGCTAGGAGAGCAGCATTACAGAACCATGACCTAATAGGGGTTGCCACCTTAGTTCCACACACTAATTTGCCAGAAACTCCTTCATATACTGAAGATGAGACTCTTAAAGCTAAGAGCGAGTGCTTTCAAGAAGATCATGGGGTGTTCCAAAAGGAGGGACTCCTTTTTCTGCCTGGGAACCTCCAATGGAAGTTGGTTAACTCCTTACATGCCACTACTCATTTAGGAGAAAAGGCCCTCCAAAGATTACTAGAAAAGTCCTTCAGGGGAACAGGCTTCCAAACAACTATAAGACAGGTGGTGTCCTCTTGTCCCACTTGCCAATTAAACAACCCCCAAGGAGCTCAAGACTCCAGCTGGCCCAGCCCATCCAACGACGTGGAGCCTAACCAGGAGAGGACTGGCAGATGGACTTCACCCAGATGCCAGTTTCTCAAGGGTATAGACACCTATTAGTCATGATAGATACATTCACAGGATGGGTTGAAGGCTTTCCACCCGGACTGAGAAGGCTGAGGAGGTGGTAAAAAAAAACTGCTCCATGAAATCATTCCAAGATTTGGTCTGCCCAGGTCATTACAAAGTGACAATGGGACATCATATACTTCCAAGGTCACCCAAGGGGTCTCAAAAGCATTGGGCATTACTTATTATCTCCATTGTGCCTGGAGGCCTCAATCTTTGGGAAAAGTAGAAAGAGCCACTCAATTCTTAAAATCAGCTATAAAATAGACAACCCAGGAGACCTCCCTGGGGTGGAAGGAGGCTTTACCAATAGCTCTCCTCCGCACTGGCATTGCCCCTAAGGAACAGCTTGGTCTTAGTCCTTATGAGATGCTATATGGGAGACCTTTTGTTTATGTCAATGACCCCTTCCTAGAGCCAGAGGTTCAGACCCTCCAGTCTTATACCATGGCCATTGGGCAATTCCAACAGGATATACGCTTGTGGGGTATAAACCAGGACCCAAAAGATTCTAAGGAGTCACCACGATATGCTCCAGGGACTCAAGTCCTAATTAAAGTCTGGAAAGATGGGTCCCCTAAAGCTCAACTCCAGCCCACATGGAAGGGCCCCTACCCTGTAATACTTTCTACCCCACAGCAGTCAAGGTACCAGGACATGACTCCTGGATTCACTACTCACGAGTCAAGCCATGGAAGATGACAGAAGAGGACACTCAATACACCTGTGAGCCCCTGGGAAATCTCAGATACCTATTCAGGACTACCAATGAGTGCCATTCTAATGAACACCCCCAAAATCTGGTTTCTGGGGATAAGATTTCTCAGGATAGCTCTACACAGCCAACCCAGCTTGACAGAGATTGTATTCCAAAACAGACAAGAGATAGAACTTCTGATCCCTGAACAAGGAGGGACTTGAGCCATCCTGGCGATGTGAATTTAAAATTGACGAATGCCCCTACTAGTCCTTGTTATGCTGCATTGATGATGCTTATGATTATTCCATGAACTGTCGATTGTCTAACCTGTTTTGTCTCTGCCCAGGTCAACAAGCTACAACATGCAGTGCCAGTTCAGCAAAGATAGAAAACTCCAGCCGACCATGAAAAATATCACACCCTAAGATGGACACCGCTATAAGGACTCTGAGGCTTGAGACTGGCAAGAGGGGGAGGCCCAATACCCCTCACCACCCCAGTTCAGCAGGAAGTAGCCAGAAAGACCTCGACACCCCTATTCCCAAAGAATTGGGCCTCCCATCTCTTGAGGGGGAATGTTAGGTAGGTAGAATAGGGAAAAGGAGTCCAAAATGGCAGTGGCTAAAAGACAAGGAAGGGCAAAGCCCGCGATAATAGAACTAAAGCAGGTCCGAGGACCAGAGTGAGACTTCAGGTAGAACAAACAGCACTCCTGGCTAAGCCCAATTTGCACAGGGCAGGCCCAGGTGGAGGCAAAAACATATAAAAGGAAGAGCCAAAGCGCTCTCTCTCTCTGTTCCTATCCCGCGTGCCTGTGCTCTTTCTCTCTCTCTCCCTCTCTCTCTCCTCTCTCCCACACGCTCCTCCACTCTCCTCTCTTCAAATCTTTGGGTTGGCATGCCCCACACTTCGAGGATGGATTCTCCTGCTATCTTCTCAATAAAATAGAGCTGTAAGACTGATTTGCCTAAGAGCTATAACACGGTTTGTCCAAGACCCGAGAGCTGTGATGCGGCGAAGGCTCTAATGTCCATTGCTCCAAATCTTTGTTATGACGAGACAAAGAACCAAGGAACATACACTGGCGTGACAATAGTCCACTTAATTAGTATATTTTTCTTTTCGGTATAGAGGATTGTCTCTGCTACTTTAACTTCTGAAAAATTCTGGAATGCTGAGTTCATTCTATTAACAAGGGCATTTTCTTACTCCTGTTCTAGAGAGCTGAATTGCATCCACATGTAAATTCATCACAGCATTTCCCCGACTTCCCTAAGATCCTAACAACGAACCACATCCCAAAGGGAATTTCGGATACCAGTGCCTCCCCATATTGATCTCTCACAAAGGGAATGTATTCAACATTGAAAGTCACTATTTCATGTTGAGAATTCATCATGCTCTATAGAAAGCCAGGATACTCGCAATGGAGAAAGGCTCTGGAATATGAGTGAGACGAAACCTGAAGAGCTGGTTTTCACTATTTAAAATTTTAAAAAATGGGGGTGAATGAGAAGGTGATAACAAGCACTCCAGGCAGAAAACTTAGAAGCAGAGAACTAAAGGTTTGCAGATTCTCAGCCCAGGCATGTCAGGAGGAAAAGCAGACACAGCCCCACACCCGGGACAGGACAATTACCTGAGAAGCTGCCATTTCCTCCTCTTCTTCCTCCTGCTCTGCGTCTTCTGTGGGGATACGACGTCTCAAACTCACATCTGCATTTTGAGAAAATACCTTCAAAGACATCCATACAGCCGTTTAACCTGCAACTGCTGCAGTGAAAAAGAAGAAAACGTTTTCTTGTTTCTCTCACCCTTTTCGGAGCTCTGCTGACTTTCTCTGTTCCTGATCTGTAGTGGGTAATCAAGACTAACCTGATATGCTAATCACATCCTGCTGCTCCACTCTGTTGGCAGATCTTCCGGGCTAGTTCATCTCCTTCCTTTTTGCATTACAGAGAGCAGGCAGCACAATTCACCAGACACAATGGACCCTACTTCTGGGCTACCTGACCCAGCCTACCAGGGTTTTGAAAAAAATGCAAGAGGAAGACCTGCATTCAGGAGCCCTGGGGGAAACCTCACCTTTGGCACATCTGAGACCTCAGGAAGGGAGGATTTAGGGAGGGAACTTCTAGAAGCAAAGGTCAACCTGATTCCCTGGGGGAGGGGCTCTTTCTAGGATGGGTGTTGTGGTCCTCGCCTGTGCCTGCGCCCTTGGGGAGGGGAGGGAGAGGTGAGTGGTGGGAATCAGCTGGGGGTCTTGGGTTCCTGCCAGGCTTTACTTGCAGACTTCTTCCCAAAGATCTTCTGTGTCCTTAGTTTTTTTCACCCCTCTCTGCAGCCTGGGGACACACGTTTTCACAAAATGATTTGCATTGTGACCACCTCTCTGCAGCTGTGGCACCTCCAACTTCAGAGACCAGGAGCCTGGAGGTGTTTCCATCACAGCTTTCTTTGAAAATAAACCAGAGAGCAGCAGGAGGCCTGGCGAGCTGCAGTCTATGGGGTCACAAAGAGTAGGACAGGACTGAGCAGCTGAACTGAACTGAACTGAGCAGGACACGCTAGGTTAACAAGTGTGTGTGGGCAGAGACAAATGCCTTTGAAAATGATGCCCTAAATGCTAT
>NW_017199808.1:0-7209 GCF_001704415.2 Capra hircus
TCCCTGCTTCACGAAGCTAAGTGCGACTCCAGTACGGCAGATCTCTAGCTCTGTTCAGAGGCCCGATCTGGCAGAGTTCCTGGCACCAAGATGCTCTGCCATAGGCGAGCCTTGCGCAGACTTGCCTTGGCTTTAAGGCTCCTCCCCAGGAAGGAGCAGGCTGTGTGAGGCTCGGAAACGCCACTGGCGGCCTTCCTGGCTTCAGCTCTACCCCTGCCTTGCCTTTGCACTTAGGTCCCAAGCGTCCTTGAGGAGGGCTTAGGGGCTGGTGGGTTGCACACTGCCAAGGGCTCCAGCAGTGAAAGCTCTGTCAGAGGGAAGCGAAGGGCAACAGCAGGGCTCCTTCAGCGGTTCCTTGGCCGCCAGACAAAGCTCCGCACGGAGAGCACCAGGTTCCAAGGGCCCCTGGCTGGGTTTTGCATCCCCACACTCCCAGAGGCTGACTCCGTGGGTGCCTAGAAAGTGTGTGAGAGACGTAGGTTCCTAGCACTCTCCTCCCCAGCAGAGACATGTGCAGGTGGTTGGGGCCTTATCCTGCGTGTCTGGGTTCCCGCCACAGCCTCAACTCAGGGGAAGCAGCCCCTGAGGCAAGACCTGCTGGGAGCCCTGCGCGCCGCCTGATAGGCGAGAGCACAGCCAGCAGTGTAGCGAGCCTCCTCGGAGAAGAGGAGGCAGCCGAGCCCAGTCAAGAGGAAAGCCCTGCTTGCACGGAGCTAAGTGCGCCTCCAGTACGGCAGAGCTCTAGCTCTGCTCAGAGCCCCGATCTGGCAGAGTTTCTGGCGGCGAGGCTGCTCGGCCGGGGGCTCGCCTTGCCCAGACTTGCCTTGCTTTTAGGCTCCTCCCCAGGAAGGAGCTGTCTGAGCGAGCCTGGGAGACGCCACTGGTGCCTTCCTTGCCTCAGCTCCAATCCTGCCTTGCCTTTGCACATAGGTGCCAGGCGTGGTTGGGGAGGGCTTAGGGGGTGGTGGGTTGCACACTGCCAAGGGCTTCAGCAGTGAGAGCTCTGTCAGAGGGAAGGGAAGGGCAACTGCAGGGCTCCTCCAGCGGTTTCTAGGCCGCCTAGAATCAGCGCCGCACCGAGAGCACCAGGCTCCCAGGGCCCCTGGCTGGGGTTTTCAGCCCCGCACACACGGAGGCTGATTCCTTGGGTGCCAGAAAGTGTATGACAGACGTAGGTTCCCTAGCACTCTCCTCCCCAGCAGAGACATGTGCAGGTGGTTGGGGCCTGATCCTGCGTGTCTGGGTTCCTGCCCACAGCCCCAACTCAGGGGAAGCAGCCCCTGAGGCAAGACCTGCTGGAGGAGCCCTGCGCCCCCGCCTGATAGGCGAGTGCACAGCCAGCAGGGAAGCGAGCTCCTCGGGGGAAGAGGAGGCAGCCCAGCCCCGTCAAGTTGAAAGCCCTGCTTGCACGGAGCTAAGTGCGCCTCCAGTACGGCAGAGCTCTAGCTCTGCTCAGAGCCCGATCTGGCAGAGTTCCTGGCGCGAGGCTGCTCTGCCGGGGGCTAGGCCCTTGCCCAGACTTGCCTTGCTTTTAGCTGCCTCTCCAGGAAGGAGCAGGCAGCAGGAGGCCTGGGAGTCGCCACTGGCGCCTTTCTTGCCTCAGCTCCAATCCTGCCTTGCCTTTGCACTTAGGTCCCAGTCCTCCTTAAGGAGAGCTTAGGGGCTGGTGGGTTGCACACTGCCAAGGGCTCCAGCAGTGAGAATTCTGTCAGAGGGAAGGGAAGGGCAACTGCAGGGCTCCTCCAGCGGTTGCTTGGCCGCCCAGATTCAGCGCCACACGGAGAGCACCAGGCTCCCAGGTCCCCTGGCTGGGGTTTTCAGCCCCGCACACACGGAGGCTGATTCCTTGGGTGCCCAGAAAGTGTATGACAGACGTAGGTTCCCTAGCACTCTCCTCCCCAGCAGAGACATGTGCAGGTGTTTGGGGCCTGATCCTGCGTGTCTGGGTTCCTGCCCACAGCCCCAACTCAGGGGAAGCAGCCCCTGAGGCAAGACCTGCTGGAGGAGCCCTGCGCCCCCCGCCCGATAGGCGAGTGCACAGCCAGCAGGGAAGCGAGCCTCCTCGGGGGAACAGGAGGCAGCAAGTCCCCGTCAAGCTGAAATCCCTGCTTCACGAAGCTAAGTGCGACTCCAGTACGGCAGATCTCTAGCTCTGTTCAGAGGCCCGATCTGGCAGAGTTCCTGGCACCAAGATGCTCTGCCATAGGCGAGCCTTGCGCAGACTTGCCTTGCTTTAAGGCTCCCTCCCCAGGAAGGAGCAGGCTGTGTGAGGCCTGGGAAACGCCACTGGCGCCTTCTCTGGCCTTCAGCTCTACCCTGCCTTGCCTTTGCACTTAGGTCCCAAGCGTCCTTGAGGAGGGCTTAGGGGCTGGTGGGTTGCACACTGCCAAGGGCTTCCAGCAGTGAAAGCTCTGTCAGAGGGAAGCGAAGGGCAACAGCAGGGCTCCTTCAGCGGTTCCTTGGCCGCCCAGACAAAGCTCCGCACGGAGAGCACCAGGTTCCCAAGGGCCCCTGGCTGGGTTTTGCATCCCGCACACTCCCAGAGGCTGACTCCGTGGGTGCCTAGAAAGTGTGTGAGAGACGTAGGTTCCCTAGCACTCTCCTCCCCAGCAGAGACATGTGCAGGTGTTGGGGCCTGATCCTGCGTGTCTGGGTTCCTGCCCACAGCTCAACTCAGGGGAAGCAGCCCCTGAGGCAAGACCTGCTGGAGGAGCCCTGCGCCCCGCCCGATAGGCGAGAGCACAGCCAGCAGGGAAGCGAGCCTCCTCGGGGGAAGAGGAGGCAGCAAGTCCCCGTCAAGCTGAAATCCCTGCTTCCACGAAGCTAAGTGCGACTCCAGTACGGCAGATCTCTAGCTCTGTCAGAGGCCCGATCTGGCCAGAGTTCCTGGCACCAAGATGCTCTGCCATAGGCGAGCCTTGCGCAGACTTGCCTTGCTTTAAGGCTCCCTCCCCAGGAAGGAGCATGGCTGTGTGAGGCTCGGAAACGCCACTGGGCGCCTTCCTGGCTTCAGCCTCTACCCCTGCCTTGCCTTTGCACTTAGGTCCAAGCGTCCTTGAGGGAGGGCTTAGGGGCTGGTGGGTTGCACACTGCCAAGGGCTCCAGCAGTGAAAGCTCTGTCAGAGGGAAGCGAAGGGCAACAGCAGGGCTCCTCCAGCGGTTCCTTCGGCCGCCCAGACAAAGCTCCGCACGGAGAGCACCAGGTCCAAGGCCCCTGGCTGGGGTTTGCATCCCCACACTCCCAGAGGCTGACTCCGTGGGTGCCTAGAAAGTGTGTGAGAGACGTAGGTTCCCTAGCACTCTCCTCCCCAGCAGAGACATGTGCAGGTGGTTGGGGCCTGATCCTGCGTGTCTGGTTCCCGCCACAGCGCCAACTCAGGGGAAGCAGCCCCTGAGGCAAGACCTGCTGGAGGAGCCCTGCGCCCCCGCCTGATAGGCGAGAGCACAGCCAGCCAGGGAAGCGAGCCTCCTTGGGGAAGAGGAGGCAGCCCAGCCCCGTCAAAGTCGAAAGCCCTGCTTGCACGGAGCTAAGTGGCCTCCAGTACGGGCAGAGCTCTAGCTCTGCTCAGAGCCCCGATCTGGCAGAGTTCCTGGCGCGAGGCTGCTCTGCCGGGGGCTAGCCTTGCCCAGACTTGCCTTGCTTTTAGGCTGCCTCTCCAGGAAGGAGCAGGCAGCAGGAGCCTGGGAGTCGCCACTGGCGCCTTTCTTGCCTCAGCTCCAATCCTGCTTGCCTTTGCACTTAGGTCCCAGTCCTCCTTAAGGAGAGCTTTAGGGGCTGGTGGGTTGCACACTGCCAAGGGCTCCAGCAGTGAGAATTCTGTCAGAGGGGAAGGGAAGGGCAACTGCAGGGCTCCTCCAGCGGTTGCTTGGCCGCCCCAGATTCAGCGGCCACACCGGAGAGCACCAGGCTCCCAGGTCCCCTGGCTGGGGTTTTCAGCCCCGCACACACGGAGGCTGATTCCTTGGGTGCCCAGAAAGTGTATGACAGACGTAGGTTCCTAGCACTCTCCTCCCCAGCAGAGACATGTGCAGGGTGTTTGGGGCCTGATCCTGCGTGTCTGGGTTCCTGCCCACAGCCCCAACTCAGGGGAAGCAGCCCCTGAGGCAAGACCTGCTGGAGGAGCCTGCGCCCCGCCCTGATAGGCGAGTGCACAGCCAGCAGGGAAGCGAGCCTCCTCGGGGGAAGAGGAGGCAGCAAGTCCCCGTCAAGCTGAAATCCCTGCTTACACGAAGCTAAGTGCGACTCCAGTACGGCAGATCTCTAGCTCTGTTCAGAGGCCCGATCTGGCAGAGTTCCTGGCACCAAGATGCTCTGCCATAGGCGAGCCTTGCGCAGACTTGCCTTGCTTTAAGGCTCCCTCCCCAGGAAGGAGCAGGCTGTGTGAGGCTCGGAAACGCCACTGGCGCCTTCCTGGCTTCAGCTCTACCCCTGCCTTGCCTTTGCACTTAGGTCCCAAGCGTCCTTGAGGAGGGCTTAGGGGCTGGTGGGTTGCACACTGCCAAGGGCTCCAGCAGTGAAAGCTCTGTCAGAGGGAAGCGAAGGGCAACAGCAGGGCTCCTTCAGCGGTTCCTTGGGCCGCCCAGACAAAAGCTCCGCACGGAGAGCACCAGGTTCCAAGGGCCCCTGGCTGGGTTTGCATCCCCACACTCCCAGAGGCTGACTCCGTGGGTGCCTAGAAAGTGTGTGAGAGACGTAGGTTCCCTAGCACTCTCCTCCCCAGCAGAGACATGTGCAGGTGGTTGGGGCCTTATCCTGCGTGTCTGGGTTCCCGCCCACAGCCTCAACTCAGGGGAAGCAGCCCCTGAGGCAAGACCTGCTGGAGGAGCCCTGCGCGCCCGCCTGATAGGCGAGAGCACAGCCAGCAGTGTAAGCGAGCCTCCTCGGGAGAAGAGGAGGCAGCCGAGCCCAGTCAAGAGGAAAAGCCCTGCTTGCACGGAGCTAAGTGGGCCTCCCAGTACCGCAGAGCTCTAGCTCTGCTCAGAGCCCCGATCTGGCAGAGTTTCTGGCGCGAGGCTGCTCGGCGGGGGCTCGCCTTGCCCAGACTTGCCTTGCTTTTAGGCCTCCCTCCCAGGAAGGAGCTGTCTGAGCGAGCCTGGGAGACGCCACTGGTGCTTCCTTGCTCAGCCTCCAATCCTGCCTTGCCTTTGCACATAGGTGCCAGGCGTGGTTGGGGAGGGCTTAGGGGGTGGTGGGTTGCACACTGCCAAGGGCTTCAGCAGTGAGAGCTCTGTCAGAGGGAAGGGAAGGGCAACTGCAGGGCTCCTCCAGCGGTTTCTAGGCCGCCTAGAATCAGCGCCGCACCGAGAGCACCAGGCTCCCAGGGCCCTGGCTGGGTTTTCAGCCCGCACACACGGAGGCTGATTCCTTGGGTGCCCAGAAAGTGTATGACAGACGTAGGTTCCCTAGCACTCTCCTCCCCAGCAGAGACATGTGCAGGTGTTTGGGGCCTGATCCTGCGTGTCTGGGTTCCTGCCCAGCCCAACTCAGGGGAAGCAGCCCTGAGGCAAGACCTGCTGGAGGAGCCCTGCGCCCCGCCTGATAGGCGAGTGCACAGCCAGCAGGGAAGCGAGCCTCCTCGGGGGAAGAGGAGGCAGCCCAGCCCCGTCAAGTTGAAAGCCCTGCTTGCACGGAGCTAAGTGCGCCTCCAGTACGGCAGAGCTCTAGCTCTGCTCAGAGCCCCGATCTGGCAGAGTTCCTGGCGCGAGGCTGCTCTGCGGGGCTAGCCTTGCCCAGACTTGCCTTGCTTTTAGGCTGCCTCTCCAGGAAGGAGCAGGCAGCAGGAGCCTGGGAGTCGCCACTGGCGCCTTTCTTGCCTCAGCTCCAATCCTGCCTTGCCTTTGCACTTAGGTCCCAGTCCTCCTTAAGGAGAGCTTAGGGGCTGGTGGGTTGCACACTGCAAGGGCTCCAGCAGTGAGAATTCTGTCAGAGGGAAGGGAAGGGCAACTGCAGGGCTCCTCCAGCGGTTGCTTGGCCGCCCAGATTCAGCGCCACACGGAGAGCACCAGGCTCCCAGGTCCCCTGGCTGGGGTTTTCAGCCCCGCACACACGGAGGCTGATTCCTTGGGTGCCCAGAAAGTGTATGACAGACGTAGGTTCCCTAGCACTCTCCTCCCCAGCAGAGACATGTGCAGGTGTTTGGGGCCTGATCCTGCGTGTCTGGGTTCCTGCCACAGCCCCAACTCAGGGGAAGCAGCCCCTGAGGCAAGACCTGCTGGAGGAGCCCTGCGCCCCCATAGGCGAGTGCACAGCCAGCAGGGAAGCGAGAGCCTCCTCGGGGGAAGAGGAGGCAGCAAGTCCCCGTCAAGCTGAAATCCCTGCTTACACGAAGCTAAGTGCGACTCCAGTACGGCAGATCTCTAGCTCTGTTCAGAGGCCCGATCTGGCAGAGTTCCTGGCACCAAGATGCTCTGCCATAGGCGAGCCTTGCGCAGACTTGCTTGCTTTAAGGCTCCTCCCCAGGAAGGAGCAGGCTGTGTGAGGCTCGAAACGCCACTGGCGCCTTCCTGGCTTCAGCTCTACCCTGCCTTGCCTTTGCACTTAGGTCCAAGCGTCCTTGAGGAGGGCTTAGGGGCTGGTGGGTTGCACACTGCAAGGGCTCCAGCAGTGAAAGCTCTGTCAGAGGGAAGCGAAGGGCAACAGCAGGGCTCCTTCAGCGGTTCCTTGGCCGCCCAGACAAAGCTCCGCACGGAGAGCACCAGGTTCCAAGGGCCCCTGGCTGGGTTTTGCATCCCCACACTCCCAGAGGCTGACTCCGTGGGTGCCTAGAAAGTGTGTGAGAGACGTAGGTTCCCTAGCACTCTCCTCCCCAGCAGAGACATGTGCAGGTGGTTGGGGCCTTATCCTGCGTGTCTGGGTTCCCGCCCACAGCCTCAACTCAGGGGAAGCAGCCCCTGAGGCAAGACCTGCTGGAGGAGCCTGCGCGCCCGCCTGATAGGCGAGAGCACAGCCAGCAGTGTAGCGAGCCTCCTCGGGGAAGAGGAGGCAGCCGAGCCCAGTCAAGAGGAAAGCCCTGCTTGCACGGAGCTAAGTGGGTCCAGTACGGCAGAGCTCTAGCTCTGCTCAGAGCCCCGATCTGGCAGAGTTTCTGGCGCGAGGCTGCTCGGCCGGGGCTCGCCTTGCCCAGACTTGCCTTGCTTTTAGGCTTCCCTCCCAGGAAGGAGCTGTCTGAGCGAGCCCTGGGAGACGCGCACTGGTGCCTTCCTTGCCTC
>NW_017199809.1:0-7209 GCF_001704415.2 Capra hircus
TGAGGTCCCCGTCGTAAGTCGAGAGCACCTGCCGCAACTCGAGAAAATCCAGGAGGTTCTCCCCTCCAGGCGAGATGAGGCCCATTTCCGCTGAGGCGTCTCGAGGCTAATCACCACCTAACCTCTGGAACTTCCAAAGGGTCCTTCACACCCTTGCTGCAACTCAAGAAGTTCCACGACATACCGTCTCCACTCGAGAGGAAGCACGAGTGTCCCGCCCACATCCAGAGGAGCCCTGTTTCCGCCTCATAGCTCGAGAGGATTGATCCTTTCCCTGCGTGGTCGGAAAAGAATTCAGGCGTTCCCGCATCTCAAGAGGCGCTCTCCACAGGAAAATAGAGAGGAACTCCAGGGTCGTGCCACCATTCCCAGAGTCCCCCAGATGTCTCAGTCCATTCCAGGGAAACCTTTATTCCCTGCACTGCCTCGACTTTCAAACCGAGGATCGACTCACACCACAGTGGCACGTGGGACAGCCCTGTGGGAAAGCCTCGTGGGAAAGCCTCGAGGGAAAGCCACAGATCCCTTGATCCATGCGAAGGGAAGCGTGACACTGCTGCTACAGATCGGAGGAAAGTGCACGTGCATGCCCCCAGTTGAGAGCGGACTGACTGCCCTGAGGAGACTCCAGAAGTACCCAAGATCCATGTCAGCACTCAGAGGAATCCTCAGGTTCTGCACCGACTCCACACAAGATCTTAGGCCCGGCATCGAAGGGAGAGGAATCCGAGAGGCCCCGAGCACTCGCGTGGGTTATGGCCTTTCCTGAGGCCACCACAGCGGTCCCTGAGGTCCCCGTCGTAAGTCGAGAGCACCTGCCGCAACTCTAGAAAAACCAGGAGGTTCTCCCTCCAGGCGAGATGAGGCCCATTTCCGCTGAGGCGTTTCGAGGCTAATCAAACTAACTTCTGGAACTTCCAAAGTGTCCTTTCACACCTTTGCTGCAACTCAAGAAGTTCCCCGACATTCCGTCTCTTCTCCAGAGGAAGCACGTGAGTCCGCCCACATCCAGAGGAGCCCGTTTCCGACTCCTAGCTCGAGAGGACGGATCCTTTCCCTGCGTGGTCGGGAAGAATTCCCGGTTCCCGTCGCATCTCAAGAGGAGGCGCTCTCCACAGGAAAGGCAAGAGGAACTCCAGGATCGTCCCCATTCCCAGAGTCCCCAGATGTCTCAGTCCATTCCAGGAAACCTGTTTTCCCTGCACTGCCTCGACTTTCAAGCCGAGGATCGACTCACACCACGGTGGCACGTGGGACAGCCCTGTGGGAAAGCCCGTGGGAAGCCTCGTGGGAAAGCCTGGCGGGAAAGCCTGATCCCTTGATCCACCGAAGGGAAGCGTGACACTGCTGCTACAGCTCGGGAGGAAAGCGCACGTGCATGCCCCACGAGACGAGGACTGACTCCTTGAGAGACTCCAGAAGTGCCCCAAGATCCATGTCAGCACTGGAGAGGAATCCTCAGGTTCTGGCACCGACTCCACACAAGGTCTTAGGCCCCGATATTGACGGGAGAGGAATCCCAAGAGGCCCCAGAGCAACTAGCATGGGGACTGGCTTTCCTGAGGCCACCAGAGCGGGTCCCTGAGGTCCCGTCCTAAGTCGAGAGCACCTGCTGCAACGCGAGAAAATCCAGGAGGTTCTCCCCTCCAGGCGAGATGAGGCCCATTTCCGCTGAGGCATCTCGAGGCTAATCACCAAACCTCTCGAACTTCCAAAGGTCTTCACACCCTTGCTGCAACTCAAGAAGTTCCCCGACATACCCGTCTCAACTGAGAGGAAGCACGAGAGTCCCGCCCACATCCAGAGGAGCCAGGTTTCGCCTCTAGCTCGAGAGGAGGGATCCTTTCCCTGCGTGGTCGGGAAAGAATTCCCGTGTTCCGTCCCATCTCAAGAGGAGGCACTCTCTACAAGAAAGACGAGAGGAACTCCAGGGTCGTGCCACCATTCCCAGAGTCCCCCAGATGTCGCAGTCCATTCAGGAAAACCTGTTTTCCCTGCACTGCCTCGACTTTCAAGCGAGGATCGACTCACACCACGGTGGCACGTGGGATAGCCCTGTGGGAAAGCCTCGTGGGAAAGCCTCTTTAGAAAGCCTCGAGGGAAAGCCACAGATCGCTTGATCCACGTGAAGGGAAGCGTGACACTGCTGCTACAGCTCGGGAGGAAAGCGCACGTTCATGCCCCGACTCGTAGAGGACTGACTGCCCTGAGAGACTCCAGAAGTACCCCAAGATCCATGTCAGCACTGGAGAGGAATCCTCAGGTTCCAGCACCGACTAACACAAGATCTTAGGCCCCGCATCGACGGGAGAGGAATCCCGAGAGGCCCATGAGCAACTCGCATGGGGACTGGCCTTTTCTGAGGCACCAGAGCGGGACCCTGAGGTCCCCGTCGTAAGTCAAGATCGCCTGCCGCAACTCGAGAAAATTCAGGAGGTTCTCCCCTCCAGGCGAGATGAGGCCCATTTCCGCTGAGGCGTCTCGAGGCTAATCACACCTAACATCTGGAACTTCAAAAGGGTACTTCACACCCTTGCGGCAACTCAAGAAGTTCCCCGACTTACGTGTCTCCACTCGAGAGGAAGCACAAGAGTTTCGCCCACATCAAGAGGAGCCCCGTTTCCGCCTCCTAGCTCGAGAGGAGGGATCCTTTCCCTGCGTGGTCGGGAAAGAATTCCCGGCGTTCTCGTCGCATCTCAAGAGGAGGCGCTCTCCACAGGAAAGGCGAGAGGAACTCCAGGGTCGTGCCATCATTCCCTGAGTCCCCCATATTCTCAGTCCATTCCAGGGAACCTGTATTCCCTGCACTGCCTCGACTTTCAAGACGAGGATCGACTCACACCATAGTTGCACGTGGGGCAGCCCTGTGGGAAAGCCTCGTGGGAAAGCCTCGAGGGAAACCACAGATCCCTTGATCCACGCGAAGGGAAGCGTGACACTGCTGCTACAGCTCGGGAGGAAAGCGCACGTGCATGGCCCCACTCGAGACGACGACTGACACCCCTGGGGAGACTCCAGAAGTACCCAAGATCCATGTCAGCACTGGAGAGGAATCCTCAGGTTCCGCACCGACTCCACACAAGGTCTTAGACCCGGCATCTACGGGAGAGGAATCCCGAGAGGCCCCAGAGCAACTCACATGGGGACTGGCCTTTCCTGAGGCAACCAGAGCGGGTCCCTGAGGTCCCCATCGTAAGTCGAGAGCACCTGCCGCAACTCGAGAAAATCCAGGACGTTCTCCCCTCCAGGCGAGATGAGGCCATTTCGGCTGAGGCAACTAGGGGGTAATCACACTTAATCTCTGGAACTTCAAAGGGTCCTTCACACCCTTGCTGCAAGTCAAGAAGTTCCCCGACATACCATCTCCACTCAAGAGGAACCCGAGCGTCCCGCCCATCCAGAGTGGCCCCGTTTCCGCCTGCTAGCTCGAGAGGAGGGATCCTTTCCTGCGTGTCCTGAAAGAATTCCTAGGGTTCCCGTCTCATCTCAAGAGGAGGCGCTCTCCACAGGAAAGGCGAGAGGAACTCCAGCATCATGCCCCATTCCCAGAGTCCCCAGATGTCTCAGTCCATTCCAGGGAAACCTGTTTTCCCTTCACTGCCTCGACTTTCAAGCCAAGGATTGACTCACACCGTGATGGCACGTTGGACAGCCCTGTGGGAAAGACTCGTGGGAAAGCCTCGAGGGAAAGCCACAGATCCCTTGATCCACGCGAAGGGAAGCATGACACTGCTGCTAAAGCTCGGAGGAAAGCGCACCTGCATGGCCCCACTCGAGACGAGGACTGACACCCCAGGGGAGACTCCAGAAGTACCCCAAGATCCATGTCAGCACTGGAGAGGAATCCTCAGGTTCAGGCACCGACTCCACACAAGGTCTTAGGCCCCTGCATCGACGAGAGAGGAATCCCGAGAGGCCCCAGCGCAACTCGCATGGGGACTGGCCTTTCCTGAGGCCACCACAGCGGGTCCCTGAGGTCCCCGTCGTAAGTCGAGAGCACCTGCCGCAACTCGAGAAAATCCAGGAGGTTCTCCCCTCCAGGCGAGCTGAGTCCCATTTCCGCTGAGGTATCTCGAGGCTAATCACACCTTACCTCTGGAACTTCCAAAGGGTCCTTCACACTCTTGCTGCAACTCAAGAAATTCCCCGACATACCCGTCTCCACTCAAGAGGAATCCGAGAGTCCCGTTCATATCCAGAGTGGCCCCGTTTACGCCTGCTAGCTCGAGAGGAGGGATCCTTTCCCTGCGTGGTCGGGAAAGAATTCCTAGCGTTCCGGTCGCATCTCAAGAGGAGGCGCTCTCCACAGGAAAGGCGAGAGGAACTCCAGGATCAGGCCCCATTCCCAGAGTCCCCCAGCTGTCTCAGTCCATTCCAGGGAAACCTGTTTTCCCAGCACTGCCTGGACTGTCAAGCCGCGGTTCGCCTCACACCACGGTGACAGGTGGGACAGCCCTGTGGGAAAGCCTTTGGGGAAGCCTCGTGGGAAAGCCTCGAGGGAAAGCCCTGATCCCTTGATCCACGCGAAGGGAAGAGCGACACTGCTGCTACAGCTCGCTAGGAAAGCGCACGTGCATGCCCCCACTCGAGACGAGGACTGACTCCCCTGGGGAGACTCCAGAATTACCCCAAGATCCATGTCAGCACTGAAGAGGAATGCTCAGGTTCCGGCACCGACTCCACCCAAGGTCTTAGGCCGGCATCGACGGGAGAGGAATCCCGAGAGGCCCCGAGCAACTCGCATGGGGACTGGCCTTTCCTGAGGCCACCAGAGCGTGTCCCTGAGGCCCCGTCGTAAGTCGAGAGCACCTGCCGCAACTCGAGAAAATCCAGGAGGTTCTCCCCTCCAGGCGAGATGAGGCCCATTTCCGCTGAGGTGTCTCGAGGCTATTCACACCTAACCTCTGGAACTTCCAAAGGGTCCTTCACACCCTTGCTGCAACTCAAGAAGTTCCCCGACATACACGTCTCACTCGAGAGGAAGCAGGAGAGTTCTGCCCACATCCAGAGGAGCCCGTTTCTGCCTCCTAGCTCGAGAGGAGGGATCCTTTCCCTGCGTGTTTGGGAAAGAATTCCCGGCGTTCCCGTCGCATCTCAAGAGGAGGCTCTGTCCACAGGAAAGGCGAGAGGAACTCCAGGGTCGTGCCACATTCCCAGAGTCCCCAGATGTCTCAGTCCATTCCAGGGAAACCTGTTTTCCCAGCACTGCCTGGACTGTCAAGCCGAGGTTCGCCTCACACCACGGTGGCAGGTGGGACAGCCCTGTGGGAAAGCCTCGTGGGAAAGCCTGGTGGAAAGCCTCGAGGGAAAGCCACAGATCCCTTGATCCACGCGAAGGGAAGCGCAACACTGCTGCTACAGCTCGGGAGGAAAGCACACGTACATGCCCCCACTCGAGACTAGGACTGACACCCCTGGGGAGACTCCAGAAGTACCCCAAGATCCATGTCAGCACTGGAGAGGAATCCTCAGGTTCCGGCACTGACTCCACACAAGGTCTTAGGCCACAGAATCGACGGGAGAGGAATCCTGAGAGGCCCGAGCTTCTCGCATGGGGACTGGCCTTTCCTGAGGCCACCAGAGCGGGTCCCTGAGGTCCCGTCGTAAGTCGAGAGCACCTACCGAACTCGAGAAAATCCATTCCCGCCCCCTCCAGGCTAGATGAGGCCCATTTCCGCTGAGGCGTCTCGAGGCTAATCACACCTAACCTCTGGAACTTCCAAAGGGTCCTTCACACCCTTGCTGCAACTCAAGAATTTCCCACATGCCCGACTCCACTCGAGAGGAAGCACGAGTGTCCCACCCACATCCACAGTAGCCCCATTTCCGCCTCCTAGCTCGAGAGGTGGGATCCTTTCACTGCGTGCTCGGGAAAGAATTCCCGGGATTCCTTCGCATCTCAAGAGGAGGTGCTCTCCACAGGAAAGGCGAGAGGAACTCCAGGGTCGTGCCACCATTCCCAGAGTCCCCCAGATGTCTCAGTCCATTCCAGGGAATCCTGTTTTCCCTGCACTGCCTCAACTTTCAAACCGAGGATCGACTCACAACCCGGTGGCACGTGGGACAGCCCTGTGGGAAAGCCTCGTGGCAAAGCCTAGTGGGAAAGCCTCGAGGGAAAGCCACAGATCCCTTGATCCACGCGAAGGGAAGCGCGACACTGCTGCTACACCACGGAAGGAAAGCGCATGTGCATGCCCCCACTCGAGACGAATACTTACTCCCCTGGGGAGACTCTAGAAATACCCCAAGATCCATGTCAGCATTGAAGAGGTATCCTCAGGTTCCGTC
Organism: Capra hircus; assembly: GCF_001704415.2. Classification (NCBI taxonomy): domain Eukaryota; kingdom Metazoa; phylum Chordata; class Mammalia; order Artiodactyla; family Bovidae; genus Capra; species Capra hircus. The sequence continues at coordinate 6,289 of NW_017199809.1, forward strand.
ACTGACTCCACACAAGGTCTTAGGCCCTGGCATCGACGAGAGAGGAATCCCGAGAAGCCCAAGAGCAACTTGCATGGGACTGGCATTCATGAGGCCACCAGAGCGTGTCTCTGAGGTCCAAGTCGTAAGTCGAGAGCTCCAGCTGCAACTCGAGAAAATCCAGGAGGTTCTCCCCCTCCAGGCGAGATGTGGCCCATATCCGATGAGGCGTCTCGAGGCTAATCAACAAGCGTCTGGAACTAACAAAGGGGCCTTCAAACCCTAGCTGCACTCAAGAAGTTCCCCCGAAATACCCTCTCTCACTCGAGAGGAAGCACGAGAGTCTTGCCCACATCCAGAGGAGCCCGTTTCCGCCTCATAGCTCGAGAGGAAGGATCCTTTCCCTGCATTATCGGAAAGAATTCCCGGCGTTCCCCTCGCATCTCAAGACGAGGCGCAACCACAGGAAAGGCGAGAGGAACTCCAGGGTCTTGCCACCATTCCCAGAGTCCCCCAGATGTCTCAGTCCATTCCAGGGAAACCTTTATTCCCTACACTGCCTCGACTTTCAAGCCGAGCATCGACTCACTGCACGGTAGCACGTGGAACAGCCCTGTGTGAAATCCTCCTGGGAAAGCCTCGAGGGAAAGCCACAGATCCCTTGATCCACGCGAAGGGAAGCGTGAGACTGCTGCTACAGCTCGGAGGAAAGCGCACGTGCATGCCCACACTCGAGACGAGGACTGACTGCCCTGGGTAGATTCCAGAAGTACCCCAGACCCATGTCGGCAGTGGAGAAGAATCCTCAGGTTCCGCACCGATTCCACACAAGGTCTTAGGCCCCGGCATCGACGGGAGAGGAATCCCGAGAGGCCCCGAGCAACTTGCATGGGGACTGGCCTTTCCTGAGGCCACCAGAGCGGATCCCTGAGGTCCCCGTCT
>NW_017199810.1:0-7209 GCF_001704415.2 Capra hircus
CGAGAGGAGGATCCTTTCCCTGCGTGGTTTGAAAGAATTCCCGGCGTTCCCGTCGCATCTCAAGAGGAGGCGATCTCCACAGGAAAGCAAGAAGAACTCCAGGGTCCTGCCACCATTCCAGAGTCCCCCCAGATGTCTCAGTCCATTCCAGGGAAACCTGTTTTCCCTGCACTGCCTGACTTTCAAGCCGAGGATCAACTCACAACGGTGGCACGTGGGACAGCCCTGTGGGAAAGCCTCGTGGAAAGCTCTAGGGTAAGCCTCGAGGGAACGCACAGATCCCTTGATCCACGCGAAGGGAAGCGCGACACTGTTGCTACAGCTCGGAAGGAAAGCGCACGTGCATGCCCCCACTCGAGACGAGGACTGACTCCCCTGGGTGACTCCAGAACTACCCCAAGATCCATCTCAGCACTGGAGAGGAATGCTCAGGTTCCGGCACCGACTCCAACAAGATCTTAGGCCCCGGCATCGAGGGAGAGGAATCCCGAGAGGCCCCGAGCAACTCGCATGGGGACTGGCCTTTCCTGAGGCCATCAGAGCGGGTCCCTGAGGTCCCCGTCGAAAGTCGAGAACCCCTCCGCAACTCGAGAAAATCGAGGAGGTTCTCCCCCTCCAGGCGAGATTGGGCCCATTTGTGCTGAGGCGTCTCGTGGCTAATCACACCTAACATCTGGAACTTCCAAAGGGTCCTTCACACCCTTGCTGCAACTCAAAGAAGTTCCCGACATACCCGTCTCCACTCGAGAGGAAGCACGAGAGTTCCGCCAATATCCAGAGGAGACCCGTTTCCGCCTCCTAGCTCGAGAGGAGGGATCCTTTCCCTGCGTGGTGGGAAAGAATTTCCCGCGTTCCCGTCGCATCTCAAGAGAAGGCGCTCTCCACAGGAAAGGCGAGAGGAACTCCAGGATCGTGCCACCATTCCCAGAGTCCCCCAGATGTCTCAGTCCATTCCAGGGAAACCTGTTTTCCCTGCACTGCCTCGACTTTCAAGCCGAGGATCGACTTACACCACTGTGGCACGTGGACAGCCCTGTGGGAAACGCTCGTGGAAAAAGAAAGCCTCGTGGGAAAGCCTCGTGGGAAACCCTCAAGCGAAAGCCACAGATAACTTTGTTCCATGCGAAGGGAAGCGTGACACTTCTGCTATAGCTCGGGAGGAAAGCGCACGTGCATGCCCCCACTCGCGACGAGGACTGACTCCCCTGGGGAGACTCCAGAAGTACCCCAGGATCCATGTCGGCACGGGAGAGGAATCCTCAGGTTCCAGCACCGACTCCGCACAAGGTCTTATGCCCCATCGACGGGTGCGGAATCCGGGAGGCCCCGAGCAACTCGCATGGGGACTGGCCTTTCCTGAGGCCACCAGAGCGGTCCGATGTCCCCGTCGTAAGTCGAGAGCACCTGCCGCAACTCGAGAAAATCAGGAGGTTCTCCCCTCCAGGCGAGATGAGGCCCATTTCCGCTGAGGCGTCTCGAGGCTAATCACACCTAACCTCTGGAACTTCCAAAGGGTCCTTCACAACCATTGCTGCAACTCAAGAAGTTCCCCGACATAACCGTCTCCACTCGAGAGGAAGCACGAGAGTCCCGCCCACATCCAGAGGAGCCCCGTTTCCGCCTCCTAGCTCGAGAGGAGGGATCCTTTCCCTGCATGGGAAAAGAATTCCCGGCGTTCCGTCTCATCTCAAGAGGAGGCGCTCTCCACAGGAAAGGCGAGAGGAATTCCAGGGTCGTGCCACCATTCCCTGAGTCCCCCAGATATCTCAGTCCATTCCAGGGAAACCTGCTTTCCCTGCACTGCCTCGACTTGCAAGCCGAGGATCGACTCACACCACGGTGGCTCGTGGGACAGCCCTGTCGGAAAGCCTCGTGGGAAAGCCTCGAGGGAAAGCCACAGATCCCTTGATCCACGCGAAGGGAAGCACGACTGCTGCTACAGCTCCGGAGGAAAGCGCACGTGCATGCCCCGAATCGAGACGAGGACTGACTCCCCTGGGGAGACTACAGAAGTACCCAAGATCCATGGCAGCAATTGAGAGGAATCCTCAGGTTCCGACACCGACTCCACACAAGATCTTAGGCCCCGGCATTGATGGGAGGAAGAGAGCCTACGAGCAATTCGCATGGGGACTGGCCTTTCCTGAGTCCACCAGAACGGGTCCTTGAGGTCCCCGTCGTAAGTCGAGAGCACCTGCCGCAACTCGAGAAACTCCAGGAGGTTCTCCCCTCCAGGCGAGATGAGGCCCTTTTCCCTGATGCGTCTCGAGTCTAATCACACCTAACCTCTGGAACTTCCAAAGGGTCCTTCACACCCTTGCTGCAACTCAAGAAATTCCCGACATATCCGTCTCCACTCGAGAGGAAGCAGGAGAGTCCCACCCACATCTAGAGGAGCCACTTTTCCGCCTCCTAGCTCGAGAGGAGGGATCCTTTCCCTGTGTGGTTGGGAAAGAATTCCCGGCGTTCCCGTCACATCTCAAGAGGAGGCGCTCTCCATAGGAAAGGCGAGAGGAACTCCAGGGTCGTGCCACCATTCCCAGAGTCCCCAGATGTCTTAGTCCATTCCAGGGAAACCTGTTTTCCCTGCACTGCCTTGACTTTCAAGCCGAGGATCGACTCACACCACGTTGGCACGTGGGACAGCCCTGTGTGACAGCCTCGTGGGAAATGCTCGTGGGAAAGCCTCAAAAAGTCACAGATCCCTTGATCCACGCCTATGGAAGCGTGACACTGCTGCTACACCTCGGGAGGAAAGCGCACGTGCATGCCCCACTGGAGACGAGGACTGACTCCCCTGGGGAGACTCCAGAAATACCCCAAGATCCATGTCGGCACTGGAGATTAATCCTCAGGTTCCGGCACCGTCTCCACACAAGGTCTTAGGCCCCGGCATCGAAAGGAGAGGAATCCCGAGAGGCCCCCGAACAACTCGCATGGGGACTGGCCTTTCCTGAGGCCACCAGAGCGGGGTCCCGGAGGTCCCCATCATAAGGCGAGAGCACCTGCCGCAACTCGAGAAATTCAGGAGGTTCTCCCCTCCAGGCGAGATGAGGCCCATTTCCGCTGAGGCGTCTCGTGTCTAATCACACCTAACCTCTGGAACTTCCAAAGGGTCCTTCACACCCTTGCTGCAACTCAAGAAGTTCCCCGACAAACCCGTCTCCACTCCAGAGGAAGCACGAGAGTCCCACCCACATCCAGAGGAGCCCCGTTTCCTCCTCATAGCTCGAGAGGAGGGATCCTTTCCCTGCGTGTTCGGGAAAGAATTCCCGGCGTTCTCGTCGCATCTCAAGAGGAGGCGCTCTCCACAGGAAAGGCGAGAGGAACTCCAGGGTCGTGCCACCATTCCCAGAGTCCCCCAGATGTCTCAGTCCATTCCAGGGAAACCTCTTTTCCCTGCACTGCCTCGACGTTCAAGCCGAGGATCGACTCACACCACGGTGGCACGTGGGACAGCCCTGTGGGAAAGCCTCGTGGGAAAGCCTCATCGGAAAGCCTCGAGGGAAAGCCCCTGATCCCTTGATCCACGCGAAGGGAAGTGTGACACTGCTGCTACAGCTCGGGAGGAAAGCGCACATGCATGCCCCCACTAGAGACGAGCACTGACTCCCCTGGGGAGACTCCAGAAGTACCCCAAGATCCATGTCAGCACTGGAGAGGAATGCTCAGGTTCCGGCACCGACTCCACACAAGATCTTATGCCCCTGCATCGAGGGAGAGGAATCCTGATAGGCCCCAACAACTCTCATGGGATTGGCCTTTCCTGAGTCCACCAGAGCGGGTCCCTCAGGTCCCCGACGTAAGTCGAGAGCACCTGCCGCAACTCGAGAAAATCCAGGAGGTTCTCCCCTCCAGGCGAGATGAGGCCCATTTCGCTCAGGCGTCTAGAGTCTAATCACACCTAACATCTGGAACTTCCAAAGGGTCCTTCACACCCTTCCTGCAACTCAAGAAGTTCCCTGACATACCCGTCTCCACTCGAGAGGAAGCACGAGAGTTCTGCCCACATCCAGAGGAGCCCCGTTTCCTACTCTTGCTCGAGAGAAATGATCCTGTCCCTGCGTGGTCGGGAAAGAATTCCCGGCGTTCCCTTCGCATCTCAAGAGGAGGCGCTCTCCACAGGAAAGGCAAGAGGACCTCCAGGGTCGTGCCACCATTCCCAGAGTCCCCCAGATGTCTCAGTCCATTCCAGGGAAACCTGTTTTCCCTGCACTGCCTCGACTTTCAAGCCGAGGATCGACTCACACGACGGTGGCACGTGGGATAGCCTGTGGGAAAGCCTCGTGGGAACGCCTCGTGGGAAAGCCTCGAGGGAAAGCCACAGATCCCTTGATATATGCGAAGGGAAGAGTGACACTGCTGCTACAGCTCGAGAGGAAAGCGCACGTGCAGGCCCCCACTAGAGACGAGGACTGACTCCCCTTGGGAGACTCCAGACGTACCCCAAGATCCATATCAGCACTGGAGAGGAAACCTCAGGTTCCGGCACCGACTCCACACAAGGTCTTAGTCCCCGGCATCGACGGGAGAGGAATCCCGAGTGGCCCCCGTGCAACTCGCATGGGGACTTGCCTTTACTGAGGCCACGAGAGCGGGTCCCTGAGGTCCCCGTCGTAAGTCGAGAGCACCTGCCGCAACTCGAGAAAATCCAGGAGGTTCTCCCCTGCAGGCGAGATGAGGCCCATTTCCGCTAAGGCGTCTCGAGGCTAATCACACCTAACCTCTGGAACTTCCAAAGGGTCCTTCACACCCTTGCTTCAACTCAAGAAGTTCACCGACATACCCGACTCCACTCGAGAGGAAGCACCATAGTTCCGCCATATCCAGAGGTGCCCCGTTTCCGCCTCATAGCTCGAGAGGAGGGATCCTGTCCCTGCGTGGTAGGGAAAAAATTCCCGGTATTCCCGTCGCATCCCAAGAAGAGGCGCTCTCCGCAGGAAAGGCGAGAGGAACTCCAGGGTCGTGCCACCATTCCCAGAGTCCCCAGATGTCTCAGTCCATTCCAGGGAAACGTGTTTTCCCTGCACAGCCTCGACTTTGAAGCTGAGGATCGACTCACACCACGGTGGCAAGAGGGACAGCCCTGTGGGAAAGCCTCGTGGAAAAGCCTCGAGGGAAAACAAGAAACCCTTGATCAACCCAACGGGAAAATTGACTCTGCTCCTAATGCTCGGGAGAAAAGCGCACGTGCATGCCCCCATTGGAGACGAAGATGACTCCCCTGTGGAAACTCCAGTAGTACCCAAGATCCATGTCAGCACTGGAGAGGAAACCTCAGGTTCGGGCACCGACTCCAAACAAGGTCTTAGACCCCGTCATCGACCGGAGAGGAATCCCGAGAGGCCCTTAGCAACTCGCAAGTGGACTGGCATTTCCTGAGCGGACCAGAGCGGGTTACATAAGTCCTGGTCGTAACTGGAGAGCACCTGCTGAAACTCGAGAAAATCCAGGAGGTTCTCCCCTGCAGGCGAGATGAGGCCCATTTCTGCTGAGGCGTCTCGAGTCTAATCACACCTAACCTCTGGAACTTCCAAAGGGTCCTTCACACCCTTGCTGCAACTCAAGAAGTTCCCCGACATACCCGTCTCCACACGAGAGGAAGCACCAGAGACCCGCCCACATCCAGAGAGCCCCGTTTCCGCCTCCTAGCTCGAGAGGAGGGATCCTTTCCCTGCGTAGTCAGGAAAGAATTCCTGGCGTTCCTGGCGCATCTCAAGAGGAGGCGCTCTCCACAGGAAAGGCGAGAGGAACTCCAGGGTCGTGCCACCATTCCCAGAGTCCCCCAGATGTCTCAGTCCATTCCAGGGAAACCTGATTTCCCTGCACTGCCTCGAATTTCTAGCCGAGGATCGACTCACACCACGATGGCACGTGGGACAGCCCTGTGGAAAGCCTCGTGGGAAAGCCACGAGGGAAAGCCACAGATCCTTGATCCAAGCGAAGGAAGCGTGACAGTTCTGCTACAGCTCGAGAGGAAAGCGAACGTGCATGCCCCCACTCGAGACGAGGACTGACTCCCCTGGGGAGACTCCAGAAGTACCGCAAGATGCATGTCAGCACTGGAGAGGAATCCTCAGGTTCCGCACCGACTCCACACAAGGTCTTAGGCCCCGACGTCGAAGGGAGAGGAATCCCGAGAGGCCCCGAGCAACTCGCATGGGGACTGGCCTTTCCTGAGGCCACCAGAGCGGGTCCCTGAGGTCCCCGTCGTAAGTCAAGAGCACCTGCCGCAACTCGAGAAAAATCCAGGAGGTTCTCCCTCCAGGCGAGATGAGGCCCATTTCCGCTCAGGCGTCTCGAGGCTAATCACACCTAACCCCTGGAACTTCCAAAGGTCCTTCACACCCTTGCTACAACTCTAGAAGTTCCCAACATACCTGACTCCACTCGAGAGGAAGCACGAGAGTCCCGCCCACATCCAGAGGAGCTCCGTTTCCGCCTCGTACCTCGCGGTCAGGTATCCTTTCCCTGTATGTTCCGGAAAGAATTCCCGGTGTTCCCGTCGCATCTCATGAGGAGGCGCTCTCCACAGGAAAGGCGAGAGAAACTCCAGTGTCGTGCCATCATTCCAAGAGTCCCCCAGATATCTCAGTGTGCCGGGGTCCAGCCCCGCTGGATCCAGGGAATTCGATGGATGGACGGCGTTGACGTGGAAAGTCTTGTGTATTTATTAATGTAAGATGAGATTAAGAAATTATAGGGTAGTAAGAAGATTAACTGGAGGAAAAAGGCTGAATAGCTAGGTTTACAAGGAAGGCCAATAAAATTCCCGACAAGGAATTTTCTGGCGGACTCTGGAATGGTGGCACGACCCTCGAGTTCCTCTTGCCTTTCCTGTGGAGAGCGCCTCCTCTTGAGATGGCCGGGACACCGGGAAACGAGGGCGCTACTCTGGATGTGGCGGGACTAGGAGCGGAAACGGGGCTACTCTGGATGTGGGCGGGACTCTCGTGTTCCTCTCGAGTGGAGACGGGTATGTCGGGGAACTTCTTGAGGTGCAGCAAGGTGTGAAGAACCTTTGTAAGTTCCATAGGTTAGATGTGATTGGCCTCAAGACGCCTCAGCGAAAATGGGCCTCATCTCGCCTGGAGGGAGAACCTCGTGGATTTTCTTGGGTTGCGGCAGGTGCTCTCGACTTCCGACTGGGACCTCAGAGACCGCTCTGCTGGCCTCAGGAAAGGACAGTCCCCATGCGAGTTGTTCGGG
>NW_017199811.1:0-7209 GCF_001704415.2 Capra hircus
CCGAGCTGAAGCAGCAGTGTCACGCTTCCCTTCGCGTGGATCAAGGATCTGTGGCTCTCCCTAGAGCTTACCCACTAGGCCTTCCCACGAGGCTTTGCCACAGGGCTGTCCCCACGTACCACCGTGGTGTGAGTCGATCCTCTGCCTTGAACGTCGAGGCACTGAGGGAAAACAGGTTTTCCTGGAATGGACTGAGACATCTGGGGGACTCTGGGAATGGTGCACGACCCTAGAGTCCCTCGCGCCTGTCCTGTGGAGAATGCTTCCTCATGAGATGCGCCGGAACGCCGCGCGAATTCTTTCCCAACCCACCAGGGAAAAGGATCCCTCTCACGAGCTAGGAGGCGCAAACGGGCTCCTCTGCATGTGGGCGGGACTCTCGTGCTTCCTCTCGAGTGGAGACGGGTATGTCGCGGGAACTTTTGGAGTTGCAGCAAGGCTGTGAATAACCTTTTGAAAGTTCCAGGGGTTAGGTGTGATTAGCCTCGAGACAACTCAGCGGAAATGCCTCATGTCGCCTGGAGGCGTGAACCTCCAGATTTTCTCGAGTTGCGGCAGGTGCTCTCTCAACTTAAGACGGGACTCAGGGACCCGCTCTGGTGGCCTCAGGAAAGGCCAGTCCCCATGCAGTTGCTTGGGGGGCCTCTCGGGATTCCTCTCCCGTTGATGCCAGGGCCTAAGACCTTGTGTGAAGTCGGTGCCGGAACCTGCGATTCCTCTCCATTGCTGACATGGATCTTGGGGGTACTTCTGGAGTCTCCCCAGGGGGAGTCAGTCCTCGTCTCGAGTGGCGGCATGCACTTTGCCGCTTTCCTCCCGAGCTGTAGCACAGTGTCATGCTTCCCTTTGCGTGGATCAAGGGATCTGTGGCTTTCCCTCGAGGCTTTCCCACCAGGCTTTCCCACGAGGCTTTCCCACAGGGCTGTCCCACGTGCCACCGTGGTGTGAGTCGATCCTCGTTTTGAAAGTCGACGGCAGTGCCGGAAAAACAGGTTTCCCTGAATGGACTGAGACATCTGGGGGACTCTCTGGAATGGTGGCACGACTCTTGAAGTTCCTCTCGCCTTTTCCTGTGGAGAGCGCCTGCTCTTGAGATGCCCGATGGGTACGCCAGGAATTCTTTCCCGACTACGCAGGCGAAAGGATCCCTCCTCTCGAGCTAGGAGGTGGAAACGGGGCTCCTCTGGATGTGGGCGGACTCTCGTGCTTCCCTCTCGAGTGGAGACGCGGTATGTCGGAGAACTTCTTGAGTTGCAGCAAGGATGTGAAGGACCCTTTGGAAGTTCCAGAGTTTAGGTGTGATTACCCTGTGACGCCTCAGCAGAAATGGGCCTCATCTCGCCTGGAGAGGAGAACCCTCTGGATTTTCTCGAGTTGCGGTAGCTTCTCTCGACTTAAGACGTGGACCTCAGGGACCTGCTTTGGTGGCCTCAGAAAGGCCAGTCCCCATGCGAGTTGCCGGGGCCTCTCGGAATTCCTCTCCCTTCGATGCCCGGGCCTAAGAACTTGTGTGAGTGGTGTCGGAACCTGAGGATTCCTCTCCAAGTGCTGACATGGATCTTTGAGGTACTTCTGGAGTCTGCCCAGGGGAGTTAGTCCTCATCTCGAGTGAGGGCATGCACGTGCGCTTTCCTACCGAGCTGTAGCCAGCAGTTTCACGCTTCCCTTCGCGTGGATCAAGGGATCTGTGGCTTTCCCTCGAGGCTTTTCCCACAAGGCTTTCCCAGGAGGCTTTCCCACTGCGGCTGTCCCACATGCCACCGTGGTGTGAGTGGATCCTCGGCTTGAAAGTCGAGGCCGTGCCGGGAAAACAGTTTTCGCTAGAATGTACTGAGACCTCTCGGGGACTCTGGAAATGGTATCATGACCCTGGAGTTCCTCTCGACGTTCCTGTGGAGAGGGCCTCTTCTTAAGATGCGACCTGAACGCCGGGAATTCTTTCTCGACCACGCAGGTAAAGTATCCATCCTCTCGAGCTAGGAGGCGGAAACGGGGCTCTTCTGGATGTGGACGGACTCTCGTGCTTCCTCTCGAGTGGGAGACGGGTATGTCGGGGAACTTCTTGAGTTTCAGCAAGGGTGTGAAGGACCCTTTGGGAGTTCCAGAGGTTAGGTGTGATTAGAGACTCGAGACGCCTCAGCGGAAATGGGCCTCATCTCACCTTGAAGGGAGAACATCCTGGATTTTATTGAGTTGCGGCAGGTGCTCTCGACTTACGATGGGGACCTCAGGGACCCGCTCCGGTGGCCTCAGGAAAGGCCAATCCCCATGCGAGTTGCTCGGGGGCCTCTCGGGATTCCTCTCTCTTCGATGCCAGGGAACAAGACCTTGTGTGGAGTCGGTTCCAGAACCTGAGATTCCTCTCCAGTGCTGACAAGGATCTAGGGGTATTTCTGGAGTCTCCCCAGGGAGTCAGTCCTCGTCTCTTATGGGGCATGACTTGTGCTTTCCTCCCGAGCTGTAAGCTGCAGTGTCATGCTTCCCTTCGCGTGGGTCAAGGGATCTGTGGCTTTCCCCAGAAGCTTTCTCAAGAGGCTTTCCCATGGGCTGTCCCACGCTGCCACCGTGGTGTGAGTCGATCCTCGGCTTGAAAGTCGAGGCAGTGCAGGGAAAACAGGTTTCCCTGGAATGGACTGAGACATCTGGGGGACTCTGGGGGAATGGTGGCACGACCCTGGAGTTCTCTCGCCTTTCCTGTGGAGAGCGCCTCCTCTTGAGATGCAACGGAACGCCGGGAACTCTTTTCCCGACCACGCAGGAAAGGATCCCTCCTCTCGAGCTATGAGGTGGAAATGGGGCTCCTCTGGATGTGGGCGGGACTCTTGTGCTTCCTCTCGAATGGAGACGGGTATGTCGGGGAACTTCTTGAGTTGCAGCAAGGGTGTGAAGGACCCTTTGGAAGTTCCAGAGGTTAGGTGTGATTAGCCTCGAGACGCCTCAGCGGAAATGGGCCTCATCTCACCTGGAGGGGAGAACGTCCTGGATTTTCTCGAGTTGGGGCAGGAGCTCTGCACTTACGGCGGGGACCTCAGGGACCCGCTCTGGTGGCCTCAGGAAAGGCCAGTCCCCATGCGTGTTGCTCGGGGCCTCTCGGGATTCCTCTCCGTCGATGCTAGGGCCTAAGACCTTGTGTGGAGTCAGTGCCGGAACCTGAGGATTCCTCTCCAGTGCTGACATGGATCTTGAGGTACTTCTGGAGTCTCCACAGGGGAGTCAGTCCTCGTCTCGAGTGGGGGCATTGCACGTGCGCTTTCCTCCCGAGCTGTAGCAGCAGTGTCACGCTTCCCTTTGCGTGGATCAAGGATCAGTGGCTTTCCTTCGAGGCTTTACCACAGGGCTGTCCCTCGTGCCATCGGGGTTGAGTTGATCCTCGGCTTGAAAGTCGAGGCAGTGCAGGAAAAAAAGGTTTCACTGGAATGGACTGAGACATCAGGGGACTCTGGGAATGGTGGCACGACCCTGGAGATCCTCTCGCCTTTCCTGTGGAGAGCGCCTCCTCTTGAGATCGACCGAATGCCGGGAATTCTTTCCCGACCACGCAGGAAAGGATACTTCCTCTCCAGCTAGGAGGCAGAAACGGGCTCCTCTGGATGTTGGCAGAATTCTCGGGCTTCCTCTCGAGTGGAGACGTGTATGTCGGGGAACTTCTTGAGTTGCAGCAAGGGTGTACAGGACCCTTTGGAAGTTCCAGAGGTTAGGTGTGATGAGCCTCGAGACGCCTGAGCGGAAAATGGGCCTCATCTCGCCTGGAGGAGTGAACCTCCAGGATTTTCTCGAGTTGCGGCAGCTGCTCTCGACTTACGACGGGGACCACAGGGACCCGCTCAGGTGGACTCAGGAAAGGCCAGTCCCCATGCGAGTTGCTCGGGGGCCTCTCGGATTCCTCTCCGGTCGATGCCGGGGCCTAAGATCTTGTGTGGAGTCGGGTGCCGGAAGCTGAGCATTCCTCTCCACTGCTGACATGGATCTTGGGTACTTCTGGAGTCTCCCCAGGGCAGTCAGTCTTCGTCTCGAGTGGGGGCATGCATGGACGCTTTCCTCCCGAGCTGTAGCAGCAGTGTCGCGCTTCCCTTCGCGTGGATCAAGGGATCAGGGGCTTTCCCTCGAGTTTTTCCCACGAGGCTTTCCCACGAGGCTTTTCCACATGGCTGTCCACGTGCCACTGTAGTGTGAGTCGATCCTCGGTTTGAAAGTCGAGGCAGTGCAGGGAAAACAGGTTTCCCTTGAATGGACTGAGACATCTGGGGGACTCGGGGAATGGTGGCACGACCCTGTAGTTCCTCTCGCTTTTCCTGTGTAGAGTGCGTTCTCCTGAGATGCGACGGAAACGCCGGTATTCTTTCCTGAGCACGCAGTGGAAGGACCCTCCTCTTGAGCTAGGAGGCGGAAACGGGCCTCCTCTGGATGTGGGCGGGACTCTCGTGCTTCCTCTCGAGTGGAAACGGGTATGTCGGGGAGCTTCTTGATTTGCAGCAAGGGTGTGAAAGACCCTTTGGAAGTTCCAGAGGTTAGGTGTGATTTGCCTCGAGTCGCCTCAGCGGAAATGGGCCTCATCTCGCCTGGAGGGGGAGAACCTCCTGGATTTTCTCGAGTTGCGGCAGTGCTCTCGACTTATGACGGGGACCTCAGGGACCCGCTTTGGTGGCGTCAGCAAAGGCCAGTCCCCATGCGAGTTGCTCGGGGGCCTCTCGGGATTCCTCTCCCATTGATGCCGGGGCCTAAGACCTTGTGTGGAGTCGGTGTCGAAACCTGAGCATTCCTCTCCAATGCTGACATGGATCTTGGGTACTTCTGGAGTCTCCCCAGGGGAGTCAGTCCTCGTCTCTGTGGGGGCATGCAGCCCCGAGTTGTAGCAGCAGTGTCACACTTCCTTTGGCGTGGATCAAGGGATAAGGGGCATTCCCTCGAGGAGAGGCTTTCCCATGAGGCTTTCCCACAATGCTGTCGCACATGCCACCGTAGTGTGAGTCGATCCTCGGCTTGAAAGTCGAGGCAGTGCAGGGAAAACAGGTTTCCCTGGAATGGACTGAGACATCTGGGGGACTCGGGGAATGGTGGCACGACCCTGGAGTTCCTCTCGCCTCTCCTGTGGAGAGCGCCTCCTCTTCAGAGAAGCGACAGGAACCCGGGAATTCTTGAGTGACCACGCAGGGAAAGGATCCCTCCTCTCGAGCTATGAGGCGGGAAACGGGGCTCCTCTGGATGTGGCGGGACTCTCGTGCTTATTCTCGAGTGGAGACGGGTATGTCGGGTAACTTCTTGAGTTGCAACAAGGGTGTGAAGGACCGTTTGGAAGTTCCAGAAGTTAGGTGTGATTAGCTTCGAGACGCCTCAGGGGAAACGGCGTCATCTCGCCTGGAGGGGTGAACCTCCTGGATTTTCTCGAGTTGTGGCAGGTGCTCTCGAGTTACGAAGGGGACCTCCGGGACCCGCTCTGGTGGCCTCAGGAAAGGCCAGTCCCCATGCGAGTTGCTCGGGGTCCTGTCGGGATTCCTCTCCCGTCGATGCCGGGCCTAAGATCTTGAGTGGAGTCGGTGCCGAAACCTGAGGATTCCTCTCCAGTGCTGACATGGATCTTGGGGTACTTCTGTAGTCTCCCTAGGAAAGTCATTCTGCATCTCGAGTGTGGGGAGGGACATGCGATTTCCTCCCGAGCTGTAGCAGCAGTGTCACGCTTCCCTTCCGTTGAACCGGATCTGTGGCTTTCCCTCGACGCTTTCCCTCGAGACTTTTCCGACGAGGCTTTCCCACAGGGCTTTCCCACGTGTCACCGTTGTGTGAGTCGATCCTTGGCTTGAAATTCGAGGCAGAGCAGTGAAAACAGGTTTCCCTGGAATTGACTGAGACATCTGGGGTACTCCGGGAATGGTCGCACGACCCTGGAGTTCCTCTCGCCTTTCCTGTGGAGAGTGCCTCCTTTTGAGATGCGAGGTGAATGCCGGGAATTCTTTCCGGACCACACAGGGAAAGGATCCCTCCTCTCGAGATAGGAGGCGGAAAAGGGGCTCCTCTGGATCTGGGCGGTACTCTCCTGTTTCCTCTCGAGTGGAGACGGGTATGTCGGGGAACTTCTTGAGTTGCAGTAAGGGTGTGAAGGACCCTTTGGAAGTTCCAGATGTTAGATGTGATTAGCCTCGAGACGCCTCAGCGGAAATGGGCCTCATCTCGCCTGGAGGTAGAACCTCCTGGATTTTCCCTAGTTGTGGCAGGTGTTCTCGACTTACGACGGGTACCTCAGGGACCCGCTCTGGTGGCCTCAGGAAAGGCCAGTCCCCATGCGAGTTGCTCGGAGGCCTCTCGGGATTCCTCTCCCATCGATGCCGGGGCCTAAGACCTTGTGTGGAGTCGTGCCGAAACCAGAGGATTCCTCTCCAGTGCTGACATGGATCTTGGGGTACTTCTGGAGTCTCCCCAGGGGAGTCAGTCCTCGTCTCGAGTGGGGCCATGCACGTGCGCTTTCCCCCGAGCTGTAGCAGCTGTGTCACCCTTCCCGTGGTGTGGATCAAGGGATCTGTGGCTTTCCCTTGAAGCTTTCCTTTAGGCTTTTCCACGAGGCTTTCCCACAGGGCTGTTCCTCGTGCCACCATGGTGTGAGTCGATCCTCGGCTTGTAAGTCGTGGCAGTGCAGGGAAAACAGGTTTCCCTGGAATGGATGGAGACATCTGGGGACTTTGGGAAAGGTGTCACGAACCTGGAGTTCCTCTCGCCTATCCTATGGAGAGCGCCTCCGCTTGAGATGCGATGGGAACGCCGGGAATTCTTTCCCGACCACGGAGGGAAAGGATCCCTCCTCTCGAGCATGGGGGCCGAAACCGGGCTGCTGTGGATGTGGGCGGGACTCTCGTGCTTCCTCTCGATGTGTAGACGGTTATGTCGGGGAACTTCTTGGGTTGCAGCAAGGGTGTGAAGGACCCTTTGGAAGTTCCAGATGTTAGATGTGTTTAGCCTCGAGACGCCTCAGCGGAAATGGTCCTCATCTCGCCTGGAGAGGAGAACCTCCTGGATTTTCTCGAGTTGCGGCAGGTGCTCTCGACTTACGATGGGGACCTCAGGGACCCGCTCTGGTGGCCTCAGGAAAGGCCAGTCCCAATGCAAGTTGCTCGGGGCCTCTCGGGATTCCTCTCCCGTCGATGCCGGGCCTAAGACCTTGTGTGGAGTCGGTGCCGGAACCTGAGGATTCCTCTCCAGTGCTGAATGGATCTTGGGGGC
>NW_017199812.1:0-7209 GCF_001704415.2 Capra hircus
AGAGATCTGCCAGTACTGGAGTCGCACTTAGCTTCGTGTAAGCAGGATTTCAGTTGACGGGGACTTGCTGCTCCTCTTCCCCGAGGAGGCTCGCTTCCCTGCTGGCTGTGCACTCGCCTATCAGGCGGGGGCGCAGGGCTCCTCCAGCAGGTCTTGCCTCAGGGCTGCTTCCCCTGAGTTGGGGCTGTGGGCAGGACCCAGACACGCAGGATCAGGCCCAAACACCTGCACATGTCTCTGCTGGGGGGAGAGTGCTAGGGAACCTACGTCTGTCATACACTTTCTGGGCACCCAAGGAATCAGCCTCCGTGTGTGCGGGGCGAAACCCAGCCAGGGGCCTGGAGCCTGGTGCTCTCCGTGTGGCGCTGATCTGGGCGGCCAGGCAACCGCTGGAGGAGCCCTGCAGTTGCCCTTCCCTTCCCTCTGACAGAACTTCTCACTGCTGGAGCCCTTGGCAGTGTGCAACCCACCAGCCCCTAAGCTCTCCTTAAGGAGGACTGGGACCTAAGTGCAAAGGCAAGGCAGGATTGGAGCTGAGGCAAGAAAGGCGCCAGTGGCGACTCCCAGGCTCCTGCTGCCTGCTCCTTCCTGGAGAGGCAGCCTAAAGCAAGGCAAGTCTGG
This sequence comes from Capra hircus, assembly GCF_001704415.2. Lineage (NCBI taxonomy): Eukaryota > Metazoa > Chordata > Mammalia > Artiodactyla > Bovidae > Capra > Capra hircus. The sequence goes on from NW_017199812.1 coordinate 622, forward strand.
GCAAGGCTAGCCCCCGGCAGAGCAGCCTCGCGCCAGGAACTCTGCCAGATCGGGGCTCTGAGCAGAGCTAGAGCTCTGCCGTACTGGAGGCGCACTTAGCTCCGTGCAAGCAGGGCTTTCAACTTGACGGGGCTGGGCTGCCTCCCTCTTCCCCGAGGAGGCTCGCTTCCCTGCTGGCTGTGCACTCGCCTATCAGGCGGGGGCGCAGGGGCTCCTCCAGCAGGTCTTGCCTCAGGGGCTGCTTCCCCTGAGTTGGGGCTGTGGGCAGGAACCCAGACACGCAGGATCAGGCCCCAAACACCTGCACATGTCTCTGCTGGGGAGGAGAGTGCTAGGGAACCTACGTCTGTCATACACTTTCTGGGCACCCAAGGAATCAGCCTCCGTGTGTGCGGGGCTGAAAACCCCAGCCAGGGGCCCTGGGAGCCTGGTGCTCTCGGTGCGGCGCTGATTCTAGGCGGCCTAGAAACCGCTGGAGGAGCCCTGCAGTTGCCCTTCCCTTCCCTCTGACAGAGCTCTCACTGCTGAAGCCCTTGGCAGTGTGCAACCCACCACCCCTAAGCCCTCCCAACGCACGCCTGGCACCTATGTGCAAAGGCAAGGCAGGATTGGAGCTGAGGCAAGGAAGGCACCAGTGGCGTCTCCCAGGCTCGCTCAGACAGCTCCTTCCTGGGGAGGGAGCCTAAAAGCAAGGCAAGTCTGGGCAAGGCGAGCCCCCGGCCGAGCAGCCTCGCGCCAGAAACTCTGCCAGATCGGGGCTCTGAGCAGAGCTAGAGCTCTGCCGTACTGGAGGCGCCACTTAGCTCCGTGCAAGCAGGGCTTTCCTCTTGACTGGGCTCGGCTGCCTCCTCTTCTCCCGAGGAGGCTCGCTACACTGCTGGCTGTGCTCTCGCCTATCAGGCGGGCGGCGCAGGGCTCCTCCAGCAGGTCTTGCCTCAGGGGCTGCTTCCCCTGAGTTGAGGCTGTGGGCGGGAACCCAGACACGCAGGATAAGGCCCCAACCACCTGCACATGTCTCTGCTGGGGAGGAGAGTGCTAGGGAACCTACGTCTCTCACACACTTTCTAGGCACCCACGGAGTCAGCCTCTGGGAGTGTGGGGATGCAAAACCCAGCCAGGGGCCCTTGGAACCTGGTGCTCTCCGTGCGGAGCTTTGTCTGGGCGGCCAAGGAACCGCTGAAGGAGCCCTGCTGTTGCCCTTCGCTTCCCTCTGACAGAGCTTTCACTGCTGGAGCCCTTGGCAGTGTGCAACCCACCAGCCCCTAAGCCCTCCTCAAGGACGCTTGGGACCTAAGTGCAAAGGCAAGGCAGGGGTAGAGCTGAAGCCAGGAAGGCGCCAGTGGCGTTTCCGAGCCTCACACAGCCTGCTCCTTCCTGGGGAGGGAGCCTTAAAGCAAGGCAAGTCTGCGCAAGGCTCGCCTATGGCAGAGCATCTTGGTGCCAGGAACTCTGCCAGATCGGGCCTCTGAACAGAGCTAGAGATCTGCCGTACTGGAGTCGCACTTAGCTTCGTGTAAGCAGGGATTTCAGCTTGACGGGGACTTGCTGCCTCCTCTTCCCCCGAGGAGGCTCGCTTCCCTGCTGGCTGTGCACTCGCCTATCAGGCGGGGGCGCAGGGCTCCTCCAGCAGGTCTTGCCTCAGGGGCTGCTTCCCCTGAGTTGGGGCTGTGGGCAGGAACCCAGACACGCAGGATCAGGCCCCAAACACCTGCACATGTCTCTGCTGGGGAGGAGAGTGCTAGGGAACCTACGTCTGTCATACACTTTCTGGGCACCCAAGGAATCAGCCTCCGTGTGTGCGGGGCTGAAAACCCCAGCCAGGGGACCTGGGAGCCTGGTGCTCTCCGTGTGGCGCTGAATCTGGGCGGCCAAGCAACCGCTGGAGGAGCCCTGCAGTTGCCCTTCCCTTCCCTCTGACAGAATTCTCACTGCTGGAGCCCTTGGCAGTGTGCAACCCACCAGCCCCTAAGCTCTCCTTAAGGAGGACTGGGACCTAAGTGCAAAGGCAAGGCAGGATTGGAGCTGAGGCAAGAAAGGCGCCAGTGGCGACTCCCAGGCTCCTGCTGCCTGCTCCTTCCTGGAGAGGCAGCCTAAAAGCAAGGCAAGTCTGGGCAAGGCTAGCCCCCGGCAGAGCAGCCTCGCGCCAGGAACTCTGCCAGATCGGGGCTCTGAGCAGAGCTAGAGCTCTGCCGTACTGGAGGCGCACTTAGCTCCGTGCAAGCAGGGCTTTCAACTTGACGGGGCTGGGCTGCCTCCTCTTCCCCCGAGGAGGCTCGCTTCCCTGCTGGCTGTGCACTCGCCTATCAGGCGGGGGCGCAGGGCTCCTCCAGCAGGTCTTGCCTCAGGGGCTGCTTCCCCTGAGTTGGGGCTGTGGGCAGGAACCCAGACACGCAGGATCAGGCCCCAAACCACCTGCACATGTCTCTGCTGGGGAGGAGAGTGCTAGGGAACCTACGTCTGTCATACACTTTCTGGGCACCCAAGGAATCAGCCTCCGTGTGTGCGGGGCTGAAAACCCCAGCCAGGGGCCCTGGGAGCCTGGTGCTCTCGGTGCGGCGCTGATTCTAGGCGGCCTAGAAACCGCTGGAGGAGCCCTGCAGTTGCCCTTCCCTTCCCTCTGACAGAGCTCTCACTGCTGAAGCCCTTGGCAGTGTGCAACCCACCACCCCCTAAGCCCTCCCCAACCACGCCTGGCACCTATGTGCAAAGGCAAGGCAGGATTGGAGCTGAGGCAAGGAAGGCACCAGTGGCGTCTCCCAGGCTCGCTCAGACAGCTCCTTCCTGGGGAGGGAGCCTAAAAGCAAGGCAAGTCTGGGCAAGGCGAGCCCCCGGCCGAGCAGCCTCGCGCCAGAAACTCTGCCAGATCGGGGCTCTGAGCAGAGCTAGAGCTCTGCCGTACTGGAGGCCCACTTAGCTCCGTGCAAGCAGGGCTTTCCTCTTGACTGGGCTCGGCTGCCTCCTCTTCTCCCGAGGAGGCTCGCTACACTGCTGGCTGTGCTCTCGCCTATCAGGCGGGCGCGCAGGGCTCCTCCAGCAGGTCTTGCCTCAGGGGCTGCTTCCCCTGAGTTGAGGCTGTGGGCGGGAACCCAGACACGCAGGATAAGGCCCCAACCACCTGCACATGTCTCTGCTGGGGAGGAGAGTGCTAGGGAACCTACGTCTCTCACACACTTTCTAGGCACCCACGGAGTCAGCCTCTGGGAGTGTGGGGATGCAAAACCCAGCCAGGGGCCCTTGGAACCTGGTGCTCTCCGTGCGGAGCTTTGTCTGGGCGGCCAAGGAACCGCTGAAGGAGCCCTGCTGTTGCCCTTCGCTTCCCTCTGACAGAGCTTTCACTGCTGGAGCCCTTGGCAGTGTGCAACCCACCAGCCCCTAAGCCCTCCTCAAGGACGCTTGGGACCTAAGTGCAAAGGCAAGGCAGGGGTAGAGCTGAAGCCAGGAAGGCGCCAGTGGCGTTTCCGAGCCTCACACAGCCTGCTCCTTCCTGGGGAGGGAGCCTTAAAGCAAGGCAAGTCTGCGCAAGGCTCGCCTATGGCAGAGCATCTTGGTGCCAGGAACTCTGCCAGATCGGGCCTCTGAACAGAGCTAGAGATCTGCCGTACTGGAGTCGCACTTAGCTTCGTGTAAGCAGGGATTTCAGCTTGACGGGGACTTGCTGCCTCCTCTTCCCCCGAGGAGGCTCGCTTCCCTGCTGGCTGTGCACTCGCCTATCAGGCGGGGGCGCAGGGCTCCTCCAGCAGGTCTTGCCTCAGGGGCTGCTTCCCCTGAGTTGGGGCTGTGGGCAGGAACCCAGACACGCAGGATCAGGCCCCAAACACCTGCACATGTCTCTGCTGGGGAGGAGAGTGCTAGGGAACCTACGTCTGTCATACACTTTCTGGGCACCCAAGGAATCAGCCTCCGTGTGTGCGGGGCTGAAAACCCCAGCCAGGGGACCTGGGAGCCTGGTGCTCTCCGTGTGGCGCTGAATCTGGGCGGCCAAGCAACCGCTGGAGGAGCCCTGCAGTTGCCCTTCCCTTCCCTCTGACAGAATTCTCACTGCTGGAGCCCTTGGCAGTGTGCAACCCACCAGCCCCTAAGCTCTCCTTAAGGAGGACTGGGACCTAAGTGCAAAGGCAAGGCAGGATTGGAGCTGAGGCAAGAAAGGCGCCAGTGGCGACTCCCAGGCTCCTGCTGCCTGCTCCTTCCTGGAGAGGCAGCCTAAAAGCAAGGCAAGTCTGGGCAAGGCTAGCCCCCGGCAGAGCAGCCTCGCGCCAGGAACTCTGCCAGATCGGGGCTCTGAGCAGAGCTAGAGCTCTGCCGTACTGGAGGCGCACTTAGCTCCGTGCAAGCAGGGCTTTCAACTTGACGGGGCTGGGCTGCCTCCTCTTCCCCCGAGGAGGCTCGCTTCCCTGCTGGCTGTGCACTCGCCTATCAGGCGGGGGCGCAGGGCTCCTCCAGCAGGTCTTGCCTCAGGGGCTGCTTCCCCTGAGTTGGGGCTGTGGGCAGGAACCCAGACACGCAGGATCAGGCCCCAACCACCTGCACATGTCTCTGCTGGGGAGGAGAGTGCTAGGGAACCTACGTCTGTCATACACTTTCTGGGCACCCAAGGAATCAGCCTCCGTGTGTGCGGGGCTGAAAACCCCAGCCAGGGGCCCTGGGAGCCTGGTGCTCTCGGTGCGGCGCTGATTCTAGGCGGCCTAGAAACCGCTGGAGGAGCCCTGCAGTTGCCCTTCCCTTCCCTCTGACAGAGCTCTCACTGCTGAAGCCCTTGGCAGTGTGCAACCCACCACCCCCTAAGCCCTCCCCAACCGACGCCTGGCACCTATGTGCAAAGGCAAGGCAGGATTGGAGCTGAGGCAAGGAAGGCACCAGTGGCGTCTCCCAGGCTCGCTCAGACAGCTCCTTCCTGGGGAGGGAGCCTAAAAGCAAGGCAAGTCTGGGCAAGGCGAGCCCCCGGCCGAGCAGCCTCGCGCCAGAAACTCTGCCAGATCGGGGCTCTGAGCAGAGCTAGAGCTCTGCCGTACTGGAGGCCCACTTAGCTCCGTGCAAGCAGGGCTTTCCTCTTGACTGGGCTCGGCTGCCTCCTCTTCTCCCGAGGAGGCTCGCTACACTGCTGGCTGTGCTCTCGCCTATCAGGCGGGCGCGCAGGGCTCCTCCAGCAGGTCTTGCCTCAGGGGCTGCTTCCCCTGAGTTGAGGCTGTGGGCGGGAACCCAGACACGCAGGATAAGGCCCCAACCACCTGCACATGTCTCTGCTGGGGAGGAGAGTGCTAGGGAACCTACGTCTCTCACACACTTTCTAGGCACCCACGGAGTCAGCCTCTGGGAGTGTGGGGATGCAAAACCCAGCCAGGGGCCCTTGGAACCTGGTGCTCTCCGTGCGGAGCTTTGTCTGGGCGGCCAAGGAACCGCTGAAGGAGCCCTGCTGTTGCCCTTCGCTTCCCTCTGACAGAGCTTTCACTGCTGGAGCCCTTGGCAGTGTGCAACCCACCAGCCCCTAAGCCCTCCTCAAGGACGCTTGGGACCTAAGTGCAAAGGCAAGGCAGGGGTAGAGCTGAAGCCAGGAAGGCGCCAGTGGCGTTTTCCGAGCCTCACACAGCCTGCTCCTTCCTGGGGAGGGAGCCTTAAAGCAAGGCAAGTCTGCGCAAGGCTCGCCTATGGCAGAGCATCTTGGTGCCAGGAACTCTGCCAGATCGGGCCTCTGAACAGAGCTAGAGATCTGCCGTACTGGAGTCGCACTTAGCTTCGTGTAAGCAGGGATTTCAGCTTGACGGGGACTTGCTGCCTCCTCTTCCCCCGAGGAGGCTCGCTTCCCTGCTGGCTGTGCACTCGCCTATCAGGCGGGGGCGCAGGGCTCCTCCAGCAGGTCTTGCCTCAGGGGCTGCTTCCCCTGAGTTGGGGCTGTGGGCAGGAACCCAGACACGCAGGATCAGGCCCCAAACACCTGCACATGTCTCTGCTGGGGAGGAGAGTGCTAGGGAACCTACGTCTGTCATACACTTTCTGGGCACCCAAGGAATCAGCCTCCGTGTGTGCGGGGCTGAAAACCCCAGCCAGGGGCCCTGGGAGCCTGGTGCTCTCCGTGTGGCGCTGAATCTGGGCGGCCAAGCAACCGCTGGAGGAGCCCTGCAGTTGCCCTTCCCTTCCCTCTGACAGAATTCTCACTGCTGGAGCCCTTGGCAGTGTGCAACCCACCAGCCCCTAAGCTCTCCTTAAGGAGGACTGGGACCTAAGTGCAAAGGCAAGGCAGGATTGGAGCTGAGGCAAGAAAGGCGCCAGTGGCGACTCCCAGGCTCCTGCTGCCTGCTCCTTCCTGGAGAGGCAGCCTAAAAGCAAGGCAAGTCTGGGCAAGGCTAGCCCCCGCAGAGCAGCCTCGCGCCAGGAACTCTGCCAGATCGGGGCTCTGAGCAGAGCTAGAGCTCTGCCATACTGGAGGCGCACTTAGCTCCGTGCAAGCAGGCTTTCAACTTGACGGGCTGGCTGCCTCCTCTTCCCCCGAGGAGGCTCGCTTCCCTGCTGGCTGTGCACTCGCCTATCAGGCGGGGCGCAGGGCTCCTCCAGCAGGTCTTGCCTCAGGGGCTGCTTCCCCTGAGTTGGGGCTGT
>NW_017199813.1:0-7207 GCF_001704415.2 Capra hircus
TGGGACCTAAGTGCAAAGGCAAGGCAGGGGTAGAGCTGAAGCCAGGAAGGCGCCAGTGGCGTTTCCGAGCCTCACACAGCCTGCTCCTTCCTGGGGAGGAGCCTTAAAAGCAAGGCAAGTCTGCGCAAGGCTCGCCTATGCAGAGCATCTTGGTGCCAGGAAACTCTGCCAGATCGGGCCTCTGAGCAGAGCTAGAGATCTGCCGTACTGGAGTCGCACTTAGCTTCGTGTAAGCAGGGCTTTCAGCTTGACGGGGACTTGCTGCCTCCTCTTCCCCGAGGAGGCTCGCTTCCCTGCTGGCTGTGCACTCGCCTATCAGGCGGGGGCGCAGGGCTCCTCCAGCAGGTCTTGCCTCAGGGGCTGCTTCCCTGAGTTGGGGCTGGGCAGGAACCCAGACACGCAGGATCAGGCCCCAAACACCTGCACATGTCTCTGCTGGGGAGGAGAGTGCTAGGGGAACCTATCGTCTGTCATACACTTTCTGGGCACCCAAGGAATCAGCCTCCGTGTGTGCGGGGCTGAAAACCCCAGCCAGGGGCCCTGGGAGCCTGGTGCTCTCCGTGTGGCGCTGAATCTGGGCGGCCAAGCAACCGCTGGAGGAGCCCTGCAGTTGCCCTTCCCTTCCCTCTGACAGAATTCTCACTGCTGGAGCCCTTGGCAGTGTGCAACCCACCAGCCCCTAAGCTCTCCTTAAGGAGGACTGGGACCTAAGTGCAAAGGCAAGGCAGGATTGGAGCTGAGGCAAGAAAGGCGCCAGTGGCGACTCCCAGGCTCCTGCTGCCTGCTCCTTCCTGGAGAGGCAGCCTAAAAGCAAGGCAAGTCTGGGCAAGGCTAGCCCCCGGCAGAGCAGCCTCGCGCCAGGAACTCTGCCAGATCGGGGCTCTGAGCAGAGCTAGAGCTCTGCCGTACTGGAGGCGCACTTAGCTCCGTGCAAGCAGGGCTTTCAACTTGACGGGGCTGGGCTGCCTCCTCTTCCCCCGAGGAGGCTCGCTTCCCTGCTGGCTGTGCTACTCGCCTATCAGGCGGGGGCGCAGGGCTCCTCCAGCAGGTCTTGCCTCAGGGGCTGCTTCCCCTGAGTTGGGGCTGTGGGCAGGAACCCAGACACGCAGGATCAGGCCCCAACCACCTGCACATGTCTCTGCTGGGGAGGAGAGTGCTAGGGAACCTACGTCTGTCATACACTTTCTGGGCACCCAAGGAATCAGCCTCCGTGTGTGCGGGGCTGAAAACCCCAGCCAGGGGCCCTGGGAGCCTGGTGCTCTCGGTGCGGCGCTGATTCTAGGCGGCCTAGAAACCGCTGGAGGAGCCCTGCAGTTGCCCTTCCCTTCCCTCTGACAGAGCTTCTCACTGCTGAAGCCCTTGGCAGTGTGCAACCCACCACCCCCTAAGCCCTCCCCAACGACGCCTGGCACCTATGTGCAAAGGCAAGGCAGGATTGGAGCTGAGGCAAGGAAGGCACCAGTGGCGTCTCCCAGGCTCGCTCAGACAGCTCCTTCCTGGGGAGGGAGCCTAAAAGCAAGGCAAGTCTGGGCAAGGCGAGCCCCCGGCCGAGCAGCCTCGCGCCAGAAACTCTGCCAGATCGGGGCTCTGAGCAGAGCTAGAGCTCTGCCGTACTGGAGGCCCACTTAGCTCCGTGCAAGCAGGGCTTTCCTCTTGACTGGGCTCGGCTGCCTCCTCTTCTCCCGAGGAGGCTCGCTACACTGCTGGCTGTGCTCTCGCCTATCAGGCGGGCGCGCAGGGCTCCTCCAGCAGGTCTTGCCTCAGGGGCTGCTTCCCCTGAGTTGAGGCTGTGGGCGGGAACCCAGACACGCAGGATAAGGCCCCAACCACCTGCACATGTCTCTGCTGGGGAGGAGAGTGCTAGGGAACCTACGTCTCTCACACACTTTCTAGGCACCCACGGAGTCAGCCTCTGGGAGTGTGGGGATGCAAAACCCAGCCAGGGGCCCTTGGAACCTGGTGCTCTCCGTGCGGAGCTTTGTCTGGGCGGCCAAGGAACCGCTGAAGGAGCCCTGCTGTTGCCCTTCGCTTCCCTCTGACAGAGCTTTCACTGCTGGAGCCCTTGGCAGTGTGCAACCCACCAGCCCCTAAGCCCTCCTCAAGGACGCTTGGGACCTAAGTGCAAAGGCAAGGCAGGGGTAGAGCTGAAGCCAGGAAGGCGCCAGTGGCGTTTCCGAGCCTCACACAGCCTGCTCCTTCCTGGGGAGGGAGCCTTAAAGCAAGGCAAGTCTGCGCAAGGCTCGCCTATGGCAGAGCATCTTGGTGCCAGGAACTCTGCCAGATCGGGCCTCTGAACAGAGCTAGAGATCTGCCGTACTGGAGTCGCACTTAGCTTCGTGTAAGCAGGGATTTCAGCTTGACGGGGACTTGCTGCCTCCTCTTCCCCCGAGGAGGCTCGCTTCCCTGCTGGCTGTGCACTCGCCTATCAGGCGGGGGCGCAGGGCTCCTCCAGCAGGTCTTGCCTCAGGGGCTGCTTCCCCTGAGTTGGGGCTGTGGGCAGGAACCCAGACACGCAGGATCAGGCCCCAAACACCTGCACATGTCTCTGCTGGGGAGGAGAGTGCTAGGGAACCTACGTCTGTCATACACTTTCTGGGCACCCAAGGAATCAGCCTCCGTGTGTGCGGGGCTGAAAACCCCAGCCAGGGGCCCTGGGAGCCTGGTGCTCTCCGTGTGGCGCTGAATCTGGGCGGCCAAGCAACCGCTGGAGGAGCCCTGCAGTTGCCCTTCCCTTCCCTCTGACAGAATTCTCACTGCTGGAGCCCTTGGCAGTGTGCAACCCACCAGCCCCTAAGCTCTCCTTAAGGAGGACTGGGACCTAAGTGCAAAGGCAAGGCAGGATTGGAGCTGAGGCAAGAAAGGCGCCAGTGGCGACTCCCAGGCTCCTGCTGCCTGCTCCTTCCTGGAGAGGCAGCCTAAAAGCAAGGCAAGTCTGGGCAAGGCTAGCCCCCGGCAGAGCAGCCTCGCGCCAGGAACTCTGCCAGATCGGGGCTCTGAGCAGAGCTAGAGCTCTGCCGTACTGGAGGCGCACTTAGCTCCGTGCAAGCAGGGCTTTCAACTTGACGGGGCTGGGCTGCCTCCTCTTCCCCCGAGGAGGCTCGCTTCCCTGCTGGCTGTGCACTCGCCTATCAGGCGGGGGCGCAGGGCTCCTCCAGCAGGTCTTGCCTCAGGGGCTGCTTCCCCTGAGTTGGGGCTGTGGGCAGGAACCCAGACACGCAGGATCAGGCCCCAAACCACCTGCACATGTCTCTGCTGGGGAGGAGAGTGCTAGGGAACCTACGTCTGTCATACACTTTCTGGGCACCCAAGGAATCAGCCTCCGTGTGTGCGGGGCTGAAAACCCCAGCCAGGGGCCCTGGGAGCCTGGTGCTCTCGGTGCGGCGCTGATTCTAGGCGGCCTAGAAACCGCTGGAGGAGCCCTGCAGTTGCCCTTCCCTTCCCTCTGACAGAGCTCTCACTGCTGAAGCCCTTGGCAGTGTGCAACCCACCACCCCCTAAGCCCTCCCCAACCACGCCTGGCACCTATGTGCAAAGGCAAGGCAGGATTGGAGCTGAGGCAAGGAAGGCACCAGTGGCGTCTCCCAGGCTCGCTCAGACAGCTCCTTCCTGGGGAGGGAGCCTAAAAGCAAGGCAAGTCTGGGCAAGGCGAGCCCCCGGCCGAGCAGCCTCGCGCCAGAAACTCTGCCAGATCGGGGCTCTGAGCAGAGCTAGAGCTCTGCCGTACTGGAGGCCCACTTAGCTCCGTGCAAGCAGGGCTTTCCTCTTGACTGGGCTCGGCTGCCTCCTCTTCTCCCGAGGAGGCTCGCTACACTGCTGGCTGTGCTCTCGCCTATCAGGCGGGCGCGCAGGGCTCCTCCAGCAGGTCTTGCCTCAGGGGCTGCTTCCCCTGAGTTGAGGCTGTGGGCGGGAACCCAGACACGCAGGATAAGGCCCCAACCACCTGCACATGTCTCTGCTGGGGAGGAGAGTGCTAGGGAACCTACGTCTCTCACACACTTTCTAGGCACCCACGGAGTCAGCCTCTGGGAGTGTGGGGATGCAAAACCCAGCCAGGGGCCCTTGGAACCTGGTGCTCTCCGTGCGGAGCTTTGTCTGGGCGGCCAAGGAACCGCTGAAGGAGCCCTGCTGTTGCCCTTCGCTTCCCTCTGACAGAGCTTTCACTGCTGGAGCCCTTGGCAGTGTGCAACCCACCAGCCCCTAAGCCCTCCTCAAGGACGCTTGGGACCTAAGTGCAAAGGCAAGGCAGGGGTAGAGCTGAAGCCAGGAAGGCGCCAGTGGCGTTTCCGAGCCTCACACAGCCTGCTCCTTCCTGGGGAGGGAGCCTTAAAGCAAGGCAAGTCTGCGCAAGGCTCGCCTATGGCAGAGCATCTTGGTGCCAGGAACTCTGCCAGATCGGGCCTCTGAACAGAGCTAGAGATCTGCCGTACTGGAGTCGCACTTAGCTTCGTGTAAGCAGGGATTTCAGCTTGACGGGGACTTGCTGCCTCCTCTTCCCCCGAGGAGGCTCGCTTCCCTGCTGGCTGTGCACTCGCCTATCAGGCGGGGGCGCAGGGCTCCTCCAGCAGGTCTTGCCTCAGGGGCTGCTTCCCCTGAGTTGGGGCTGTGGGCAGGAACCCAGACACGCAGGATCAGGCCCCAAACACCTGCACATGTCTCTGCTGGGGAGGAGAGTGCTAGGGAACCTACGTCTGTCATACACTTTCTGGGCACCCAAGGAATCAGCCTCCGTGTGTGCGGGGCTGAAAACCCCAGCCAGGGGACCTGGGAGCCTGGTGCTCTCCGTGTGGCGCTGAATCTGGGCGGCCAAGCAACCGCTGGAGGAGCCCTGCAGTTGCCCTTCCCTTCCCTCTGACAGAATTCTCACTGCTGGAGCCCTTGGCAGTGTGCAACCCACCAGCCCCTAAGCTCTCCTTAAGGAGGACTGGGACCTAAGTGCAAAGGCAAGGCAGGATTGGAGCTGAGGCAAGAAAGGCGCCAGTGGCGACTCCCAGGCTCCTGCTGCCTGCTCCTTCCTGGAGAGGCAGCCTAAAAGCAAGGCAAGTCTGGGCAAGGCTAGCCCCCGGCAGAGCAGCCTCGCGCCAGGAACTCTGCCAGATCGGGGCTCTGAGCAGAGCTAGAGCTCTGCCGTACTGGAGGCGCACTTAGCTCCGTGCAAGCAGGGCTTTCAACTTGACGGGGCTGGGCTGCCTCCTCTTCCCCGAGGAGGCTCGCTTCCCTGCTGGCTGTGCACTCGCCTATCAGGCGGGGCGCAGGGCTCCTCCAGCAGGTCTTGCCTCAGGGGCTGCTTCCCCTGAGTTGGGGCTGTGGGCAGGAACCCAGACACGCAGGATCAGGCCCCAAACACCTGCACATGTCTCTGCTGGGGAGGAGAGTGCTAGGGAACCTACGTCTGTCATACACTTTCTGGGCACCCAAGGAATCAGCCTCCGTGTGTGCGGGGCTGAAAACCCCAGCCAGGGGCCCTGGGAGCCTGGTGCTCTCGTGTGGGCGCTGATTCTAGGCGGCCTAGAAACCGCTGGAGGAGCCCTGCAGTTGCCCTTCCTTCCCTCTGACAGAGCTCTCACTGCTGAAGCCCTTGGCAGTGTGCAACCCACCACCCCCTAAGCCCTCCCCAACGACGCCTGGCACCTATGTGCAAAGGCAAGGCAGGATTGGAGCTGAGGCAAGGAAGGCACCAGTGGCGTCTCCCAGGCTCGCTCAGACAGCTCCTTCCTGGGGAGGGAGCCTAAAAGCAAGGCAAGTCTGGGCAAGGCGAGCCCCCGGCCGAGCAGCTCGCGCCAGAAACTCTGCCAGATCGGGGCTCTGAGCAGAGCTAGAGCTCTGCCGTACTGGAGGCCCACTTAGCTCCGTGCAAGCAGGGCTTTCCTCTTGACTGGGCTCGGCTGCCTCCTCTTCTCCCGAGGAGGCTCGCTACACTGCTGGCTGTGCTCTCGCCTATCAGGCGGGCGCGCAGGGCTCCTCCAGCAGGTCTTGCCTCAGGGGCTGCTTCCCCTGAGTTGAGGCTGTGGCGGGAACCCAGACACGCAGGATAAGGCCCCAACCACCTGCACATGTCTCTGCTGGGGAGGAGAGTGCTAGGGAACCTACGTCTCTCACACACTTTCTAGGCACCCACGGAGTCAGCCTCTGGGAGTGTGGGGATGCAAAACCCAGCCAGGGCCCTTGGAACCTGGTGCTCTCCGTGCGGAGCTTTGTCTGGGCGGCCAAGGAACCGCTGAAGGAGCCCTGCTGTTGCCCTTCGCTTCCCTCTGACAGAGCTTTCACTGCTGGAGCCCTTGGCAGTGTGCAACCCACCAGCCCCTAAGCCCTCCTCAAGGACGCTTGGGACCTAAGTGCAAAGGCAAGCAGGGGTAGAGCTGAAGCCAGGAAGGCGCCAGTGGCGTTTCCGAGCCTCACACAGCCTGCTCCTTCCTGGGGAGGGAGCCTTAAAGCAAGGCAAGTCTGCGCAAGGCTCGCCTATGGCAGAGCATCTTGGTGCCAGGAACTCTGCCAGATCGGGCCTCTGAACAGAGCTAGAGATCTGCCGTACTGGAGTCGCACTTAGCTTCGTGTAAGCAGGGATTTCAGCTTGACGGGACTTGCTGCCTCCTCTTCCCCGAGGAGGCTCGCTTCCCTGCTGGCTGTGCACTCGCCTATCAGGCGGGGGCGCAGGGCTCCTCCAGCAGGTCTTGCCTCAGGGGCTGCTTCCCCTGAGTTGGGGCTGTGGGCAGGAACCCAGACACGCAGGATCAGGCCCCAAACACCTGCACATGTCTCTGCTGGGGAGGAGAGTGCTAGGGAACCTACGTCTGTCATACCACTTTCTGGGCACCCAAGGAATCAGCCTCCGTGTGTGCGGGGCCTGAAAACCCCAGCCAGGGCCCTGGGAGCCTGGTGCTCTCCGGCTGGCGCTGAATCTGGCCGGCCAAAACCGCTGGAGGAGCCCTGCAGTTGCCCTTCCCTTCCCTCTGACAGAATTCTCACTGCTGGAGCCCTTGGCAGTGTGCAACCCACCAGCCCCTAAGCTCTCCTTAAGGAGGACTGGGACCTAAGTGCAAAGGCAAGGCAGGATTGGAGCTGAGGCAAGAAAGCGCCAGTTGGCGACTCCCAGGCTCCTGCTGCCTGCTCCTTCCTGGAGAGGCAGCCTAAAAGCAAAGGCAAGTCTGGGGCAAGGCTAGCCCCCGCAGAGCAGCCTCGCGCCAGGAACTCTGCCAGATCGGGGCTCTGA
>NW_017199814.1:0-7206 GCF_001704415.2 Capra hircus
TGCTGACATGGATCTTGGCGTTCCTCCCGAGCGGTAGCAGCAGTGTCACGCTTCCCTTCTCGTGGATCAAGGAATCTGTGGCTTTCCCTGGAGTCTTTCCCATGAGGCTTTCCCACAGGCTATTCCACTTGCCACCATGGTGTGAGTCGATCCTCGGCGTGAAAGTCGAACCAGTGCAGGGAAAACAGGAACCTCCTTCCCCACAGTAGGGGATACACTGTCCCCTTGGGCGGGTATCTCCAGGGCACTCGCGCTGGGGGTTTGCCCGCGGAGGTGCGGGCCTCAGGCTCCACGTGAGAAAAGCCCCAAATGGCATTAGCTGCCAGTCCAGACGCTGGCCCCTCAGGTCTCTGGCCGGAGCCTTGGGCTCCAGGCAACTCAAAGCCCTCGGGGTGGCACTCTGGGACTGCTGTAGGGAAAGGATGCCAAGAGCCCACGGAGGAGTTGGGGAGGGGGCATGGGGGAAACGGAGGCGAGGACAGCGAGGGATCTAGGTGGAGGCGCTGGAGAGAGCGTCTGGTGTCCCGGAATGCCTCGGAGGAGCCAGCGGGGACAGTCGAGGACCAGGGACCTGTGGAATGTGAAAAGGCGGGAAATCTCAGAGCAAGGCAGGCTGGGAAAGGGGGCGTTGGTGGCCAATTCAAAGGGACCTAGGGGCGTTTCCTGGGCGGTGAGTTCCCTTGGCACTGCTGAGGGCCCCTGATTGATCCACTCGGGGTTGAACCCACCCCCCGCTGCGAGGGAGGGCCACAAACCAAAGCCCCCGAACTGCCCGCCCACCCCAACGGGGATCTTGGCGGTCCAGGGCACAGCCGTGCCCGGGAAAAGCCCACTCGCTCCACGGGACTCCGTCCAGGGTCTCTGCTTGGAAAGAGGCCAGGGGCGGCCCCCTCCATCTACCCACCCAAACCCTATTGACGTCAATGGTGGCGGAGACGCCTCCCGTTCTCCAGAGTCCTGAGCTGCTGGGTCCCCGCCCACTCGGCCAGCAGTCTGCAGCGTGCCCGTGTGCCTCTCCCACCATGGCTTCGTCCGGCTCCTCCAGCACCTCAAGCGGTACGTTTGCCCTCGGTCCCTGTGGTCGGATCACATCTCAGGGGATTTGCGGGTGGCCTGGGCAAGGGCTCTCGGCCAATGTGTTGACCCCCCTCCCACCCGAGAACGGCTGGGACCCATCGGCCAGGCCCGGGGTTCCGAGGCGTCAGGTGTGCCCAAATTCGGAGGGCGTGGCATCGTTCGTTCATCTTGCTCCTTTGGCACACACATGGCTTCTCCGTTCTCTTTTCTGGGAAGACAGTGTTGTTTCAGGGGGCGTGCTGCGGGGGCGGGGCCGGGTTGGGGGTGGTGGGAGCGGGTGCTTTGCTGGGATGAGGCCCTTTATCCTCACATCTTCATGTGGGAATGGGAGTCGGGGAGCTCTGTGGCCTTGCTGCCTTCAGTGGCTTCCTCTGCACAGGGGCCTAGTGGCTTCTGCCTTTTGTCAGGCGTTACGGGGTTTGGGCGTCGCTTTGGTGGCCTTGGCCTTTGCCTTGGCCTGGGCCTTGGCCTTGCCCTTGGCGTTGCCCCCTTGCCTTGGTCTTGGGCTTGGCCTTGCCCTGCCCTTGAACTTGAACTTGACCTTGACCTTGACTTGACCTTGAACTTGACTTGAACTTGACCTTGACCTTGAACTTCAACTTGAACTTGACCTTGAACTTGAACTTGAACTTGAACTTGAACTTGAACTTGACTTGAACTTGACTTGAACTTGAACTTGAACTTGAACTTGACTTGAACTTGACCTTGACTTGACTTGACTTGAACTTGAACTTGACTTGAACTTGAACTTGAACTTGACTTGAACTTGACTTGACTTGAACTTGAACTTAACTTGACCTTGACCTTGACTTGAACTTGAACTTCAACTTGAACTTGACTTGAACTTGAACTTGACCTTGAACTTGACTTGAACTTGACCTTGACTTGAACTTGACCTTGAACCTTGAACTTGAACCTTGATCTTGACTTGAACTTGAACTTGACCTTGACCTTGAACTTGAACCCTTGAACTTGAACTTGACCTTGACCTTGACCAACAACGGGAGACCTCGAGATTTGCTCAGAGCACCGGAGGTCCAGAAGCAGGGCCCTGTATCTCCCCTTCCCTTTGTGATCATTGCAAAGACATTCCTAGCTGATAGCGGGAGTGCCCCTGAAGAAGCAAGCAGTGGGAGTGTGTTTGACACGACTGTGTGCCTTCCTGGCCTCAGCTCCACAAGGGGCCTTTCCTCTCGAAGTAGGCCCCATGTCCCCTTGGGGAGGGTGTCATGCCTCTTTTCTCCTCACTGCCAAAGGGTGGAGCCAAGCTCGCTCTGTCAGAGGTACAAAAACAGCAATTGAATGGATTTTCAAGCTCTTGCTAGGCTGCACCCTTTCAGGGCCCACTTTACTGAAACAGGTGCTCTGTGGCCCCTGGTTGGGTATGCAGGTTCACAAACAGGGTGAGATCCTGTCCAAGCCAAGAATTTTCCTGAAAGACCTAGGCTCACTAGAGCTCTCCTCCAGAGCAAAGGGGATAGAGGAGATGTATGGAGGAGTCTTTGCCTTTCCCTGTGAGTGTGGGGCTACTCCCTACGGCCCCAAGCTCAGGGATAACTGCCTCTAAGAAAGGAATGGCAAGAAGCGCTATTCTTGGAGGTTGGGACAGGGAGTTCGCAGCATGTGGGGAAAGAAAGACTTCTTCGGGGAAGAAGAGGCAACCACCGGGGGTGTGTTTGCAAGCCTCTATTTGGAAGGAACAGGTTTGCTTATACAACTCAAGACCTCCAGATCTGCTCAGAGGACTGAAGTTCCAGAGACAGGGCCATGTATCTCCCCTTCCCTTTGAGATCCTTGCAAAGACATTCCTAGCAGATCGTGGGAGTGCCCATGAAGAAGCAAGCAGCGGGAGTGTGCTTGACATCACTGGCTGCCTACCTGGGCTCAGCTCCTCAAGGGGCCTTTCTCTCCTGGTAGGCCCTATGTCCCCTTTGGGAGAGGGTGGTGCCCTCTTCCCTCCACACTGCCAAAGGGTGGAGGTGGAGCAAACTCGTTCTCTCCGAGGTAAAAAAAAAAAGACAAATTGGATGGATTTTTAAGCTCTTGCTATGCTGCACCCCTCCAGGACCCACTCGAGCAAAACAGGTGCCTGTGGCCCCTAGGTCGGGTATGCAGGTTCACACACTGGGTGGATCCCGTCAAAGCCAAGAATTTTCCTGACAGACCTAGGCTCACTAGAGCTCTCCTCCAGAGGAAAGGGGACAGAAAAGACGTGTGTGTGGAGGTGGCTCTGCCTTTCCAGGTCCCAATCTCAGGGATAACTGCCCCTAAGAAAGGAACTGCTGCTGCTGCTGCTGCTAAGTTGCTTCAGTCGTGTTCGACTCTGTGCGACGCCATAGACGGTAGCCCACTAGGCTCCCCCGTCCCTGGGATTCTCCAGGCAAGAACAGTAAGTGGGTTGCCATTGCCTTCTCCAATGCATGAAAGTGAAAATGAAAGTGCAGTCGCTCAGTCGTGTCCGACCCTCAGCGACCCCACGGACTGCAGCCTACCAGGCTTCTCCGTCCATAGGATTTTCTGAAAGGAACTGCAAGAAGCGCTTTTCCAGGAGGCTGGGAAAGGGTGTTCGCAGGATGTGGGGAAAGAGAGCCTCCTTCGGGAAGAATAGGCGGCCACTTGTTTTGTGTTGCAAACCTCTATTTGGAAGGAACAGGTTAGCTTATACAAAGGGAGACCTCCAGATCTGCTCAGAGGACCAAAGTTGCAGAGGCAGGTCGTGTTTTTCCCTTCACTTTGCGATCCTTGCAAAGACATTCCTTGCTGATAGATGATTCAGCAAGGGCCTTTGAGACTGTTGTTTTCTTTCCTAGGTTCAAAGATTCCTTCAGTTCCTAATATAGATATCCTAGAAATTATCTGACATCCGTGAAAATCTGATATGTCCTGGTCAAATGCTGTCAGTTATAATTCCAGTTATCATATTAAAGCATTTCAAGTCGCAGCAGTGACCAGATTACATTGTCAATTTCTATTTAATCAGGTTTTAACCATGTCCTCTATGGTTTCACACTGATGCCTTTGCAGAAATACTGCTACTTCAAGATATATGGAATATACTTTTTTTAAGCTTACCGATAATTTGTTTGTTTGTTTGTTTGTCTTCTGGTAAGCTGGTACCAGATGGAATTTAGTCTCCTCTCTAGGTTAAGAGAACAAAGTTTTCTTAGAATGCAATTTTTGATAACAGACTATGGATTTCTTTACCTTTCATTGATTTATAATTGTTTTCATCATCTGTTTTTTTACTTCGGTAAAGTAAATAAGCCTTATTTAAGATTTTGGTACATGTAGGATGGACTAAGCTTTCCCCACTCTTGCAAGTTCCCTTAACCCTTCAGATTCTTCTCGTGGGACCAAGATCTCACTTTCCTCCAGAGGGACAATCCAAGCTTTTTATTAGTTGATCTGCCCCTGACATCAGAGTCCATTTGAGCACGAGTTGGCCTATAATTTAGGCATGAAACTATGACTACATAAAGAAAAGGTGACTTTATGATTCAGGGATGGCCATGATATGCCTTGCACTTCAGAGAAAATGGGTTAAAATGATTTTTTTTTCTTCAAAACTGCACAGCCAGTTCTTTCAGCATATGCAATTGAAAACATCTAGTCATTAGGTCAGTTTTCATTCCAATCCCAAAGAAAGGCAATGACAAAGAATATTCAAGCTGCTGCACAATTGCACTCATCTCACACACTAGTAAAGTAATGCTCAAAATTCTCCAAGTTCACATGAACTGTGAACTTCCAAATGTTCAAGAGGGATTTAAAACATGCAGAGAAACCAGAGATCAAACTGCCAACATCCACTGGATCATTGAAAAAGCAAGAGAGTTCCAGAAAAAAAGACATCTATTTCTGCTTTATTGACTATGCCAAAGCCTTTGACTGTGTGGATCACAATAAACTGGGAAAAATTCTGAAAGAGATGGGAATACCAGACCACCTGACCTGTCTCTTGAGAAACCTGTATGCAGGTCAGGAAGAAACAGTTCGAACTGGACATGGAACAACAGACTGGTTCTAAATAGGAAAAGGAATATGTCAAGGCAGTGTATTGTCACCCTGCTTATTTAACTTATATGCAGAGTACATCATGAGAAACACTGGGCTGGAGGAAGCACACGCTGGAATCCAGATTGCTGGGAAAATATCAAGAATCTCAGATATGCAGATGACACCACCCTTATGGCAGAAAGTGAAGAAGAACTAAAGAGTCTCCTGATGAAAGTGAAAGAGGAGAGTGAAAAAGTTAGCTTAAAGCTCAGCATTCAGAAAACTAAAATCATTGCATCCAGTCTCATCACTTCATGGCAAATAGATGGGAAAACATTGGAAACAGCAGCAGACTATTTTGGGGGGCTTGGAAATCACTGCAGGTGATGTCTGCCTCCATGAACTTAAAAACGTATTTATGACTTGGAAGAAAAGTGATGACCAAACTAGACAGCATATTAAAAAGCCGAGACTTGCTTTGCCAACAAAGATCCATCCAGTCAAGGCTATGGTTTTCCATATGTCATGGATGGATATGAAAGATGTACTATAAAGAAAGTGACAGCTGAAAATTGGATGCTTTTGAACTGTGGTGTTGGAGAAGATGCTTGTAGGTCGCTTAGACTACAAGGAGACGCAACCACTCCATCCTAAAGGAAATCAGGTCTGAATATACATTGGAAGGACTAATACTGAACCTGAAACTCCAATACTTGGCCACTTGATGTGAAGAGCTGACTCACTTGGAAGTTGCTTTGATTTGCCTGTGAGTGTGGGGGAGCCCTCCCTGGGCAAAGGGCCTCAGGTCATTGCCACTGAATCACGACCTCCAAGCAAGCGCATTCCAGCTGTGTGACATTCAGGAAGCAGGAGACTGGGAAAACTATCTTCCTTAGAGGAAGGAAAGTCATCCACAGAGAGTGTGTTTTTCAGGCCTCTCTTTGCAGCAAGTGTTTTGCTTCTCAGACATCAGAGCTGCAGGCTTGCTCTGAGGGCCTCAATTGCCAGAGTCAGGGCTGTGTGTCTCACTGCACTTTCCAAGCATTGCAGACACATTCCTAGGTTGGAGCAGTGCTTCCCATGAGAAAGAAGCCTCGGGAGTGTGTTCTGAGCGGGCTGAGTGCCATGCTAGGGTCACCTAGTCGAGGGCACCTTGCACATCCAATGGGCCCCAGGCGAGTAGCTATGGACCGGCCCTTCGGTTGAGATATCCCAAAGCAGGGAACAAAGCTAGCTCTGTCAGAAGGAGAAAACAGCAATGGGATGGATTTTCAAGCAGTTGCTAAGTCACACCACGTTAGGGCTCCCCGGGGAAAGAAATGCAAATTTTGGCCTCTAGGCCCAGTATCCAGATGTGTGCACAGGATATTTTCCCCACAGGATCCAAGAATGTTCCAGACAGACCTAAGCTCACTAGCTCTCTCCTGCAGAGAAATGAAAATATTGTTGCTGAACCACGAAAAGATGCCTGGGATTCTTGGCTTATGGAGGAGAAGAATTCAATCCAGGGCCCAAGACGAGGCTTGATTGCTCAGAGCTTTTGTGCAATAGAGTTTTATTAAAGGATAAAGGAGATAGAGAAAGCTTCTGACAGAGACATCACAAGGGGCAGAAAGCGTACCCCCTTGCTAGTGTTAGTAATGGAGTTATATACTCTCCAATAAGTTATGACAACGAACAAAAGAATGTCTGGAGGTTGTAAAGACTCACTAGACCTACTCCATAATTTACATTTTAAGATAACAGGATTAGCCAGAAGGTTTTTCCAGAAGACCGTCCTCAAGAAGGATGCATGATTGTTATATAATCCTAAGGAATGTAAGGGGAAAAACAGTTTGTCCTTTCTTCCTCCTTGAGAATTCTAGACCCCTCTCCCTTGGGGACCTTGAACTTCTTAGAAACCTGCCTTGGCAATGACTCTCTCAGAAACATGATTGAACAGCCGTTTGGAGCTTCCTGACTTTCCCTGGAGGGAGGGAGCCCTCCCTGAGCACAGGGCCTCAGCGGCCATGGCCAAATGAAAAAGAATCTCCCAGCAAGTGCTTTTCAGCCCTGTGTGGCTCTCACCCACAGGAGTCTGCAAAACTCTCTTCCTTGGAGGAAGGAAAGGCAGCCCAAGAGTGTGTTTTCAGG
>NW_017199815.1:0-7206 GCF_001704415.2 Capra hircus
GAGGAAGATTCTCTCCAGTTCCAGTGCTGACATGGATCTTGGGGTACTTCTGGAGTCTCCCAGGGGAGTCAGTCCTCGTCTCGAGTGGGGGCATGCACGTGCACTTTCCCTCGAGCTGTAGCAGCAGTGTAGCGCTTCCCTTCGTGTGGATCAAGGGATCTGTGGCTTTCCATCAAGGCTTTCCCACGAGGCTTTCCCACAGTGCTGTCCCACGTGCCACCGTGGTGTGAGTCCAACCTCGGCTAGAAAGTCGAGACAGTGCAGGGAAAACAGGTTTCCCTGGAATGGACTGAGAAATCTGGGGGACTCTGGGAATGTGGCACGACCCTGGAGTTCCTCTCGCCTATCCTGTGGAGAGCGCCTCCACTTGAGATGCGACGGGAACGCCGGGAATTCTTTCCCGACATGCAGGAAAAGGATCCCTCCTCTCGAGCTAGGAGGCGGAAACGGGGCTCCTCTGGATGTGGGCGGGACTCTCGTGCTTCCTCTCGAGTGGAGTTGGGTATGTCGGAGAGCTTCTTGAATTGCAGCAAGGGTGTGAAGGACCCTTTGGAAGTTCCAGAGTTTAGGTGTGATTAGCCTCGAGACGCCTCAGCGGAAATGGGCCTCATCTCGCCTGGAGGGGAGAACCTCCTGGATTTTCTCGAGTTGCGGCAGGTGCTCTCGACTTACGACGGGAACCTCAGGGACCCGCTGTGGTGGCGTCAGGAAAGGCCAGTCCCCATGCGAGTTGGCTCCAGGCCCTCTCGGGATTCCTCTCCTGTCGATGCAGGGGCCTAAGATCCTTGTGTGGAGTCGGTGCCGGAACCTGAGGATTCCTTTCCCAGTGCTGACATGGATCTTGGGGTACTTCTGGAGTCTCCCCAGGGGAGTCAGTCCTCGTCTCGAGTGGGGGCATGCACGTGCACTTTCCTACCGAGCTGTAGCAGTAGTGTCGCGCTTCCCTTCGCGTGGATTAAGGGGAAATGTGGCTTTCCATCGAGGCTTTCCCACGAGGCTTTCCCACAGCGCTGTCCCACGTGCCACCGTGGTGTGAGTCCGAACCTCGGCTAGAAAGTCGAGACAGTGCAGGGAAAACTAGTTTCCCTGGAATGGACTGAGACATCTGGGGGACTCTGGGAATGGTGTCACAACCCTGGAGTTCCTCTCGCCATTCCTGTGGAGAGCACCTACTCTTGAGATGCGAAGGGAACGCCGGGAATTCTTTCCCGACCACGCAGGGAAAGGATCCCTACTCTCGAGCTAGGAGGCGGAAACGGGTCTCTGCTGGATGTGGGCGGGAATCTCGTGCTTCCTCTCGAGCGGAGACGGTTTGTCGAGGAACTTCTTGAGTTGCAGTAAAGGAGTGAATGACCCTTTGGAAGTTCCAGATGTAGATGTGATTAGCCTCCAGACGCCTCAGTGGAAATGGGCCTCATCTCGCCTGGAGGGGAGAACCTTCTGGATTTTCTCGAGTTGCGGCAGGTGCTCTCGACTTACGACTGGGACCTCAGGGACCCCGCTGTTGTGGCGTCAGGAAAGGCCAGTCCCCATGCGAGATGCTCGGGGGCCTCTCGGGATTCCTCTCCCGTCGAAGCCGGGGCCTAAGACCTTGTGTGGAATCGGTGCCGGAACCTGAGGATTCCTCTCCCAGTGCTGACATGGATCTTGGGGTACTTCTGGAGTCTCCCCAGGGGAGTCAGTCCTCGTCTCGAGTGTGGGCATGCAGGTGCGCTTTCCTCCCGAGCTGTAACAGCAGTGTCGCGCTTCCCTTGGCATGGATCAAGGGAATCTGGGGCTTTCCCTCGAGGCTTTCCCCACGAGGTTTTTCCCACGAGGCTTTCCCACAGGGCTGTCCCACGTGCCACCTTGGTGTGCGTCGATCCTCGACTTGAAAGTCGAGGCAGTGCAGGGAAAACAGTTTCCCTGGAATGGACTGAGACTTCTGCAGGACTCTGGGAAGATTGACATGACACTGGAGTTCGTCTCGACTTTCCTGTGGAGAGCGCCTCCTCTTGAGATGCGAGCGGAACGCCGGGAATTTTTTTCCGACCACGCAGGGAAAGGATCCCACCTCTCGAGCTAGGAGGCGGAAACGGGGTCTCCGCTGGATGTGGGCGGACTCTCGTGCTTCCTCTCGAGTGGAGACCGGTTTTTCGAGGAACTTCTTGAGTTGCAGTAAGGGTGTGAAGGACCCTTTGGAAGTTCCAGAGTTTAGGTGTGATTAGCCTCAGGACGCCTCAGCGTAAATGGGCCTCATCTCGCCTGGAGGGCAGAACCTCCTGGATTTTCTCGAGTTGCGGCAGGTACTCTCGACTTACGACGGGAACCTCAGGGACCCGCTGTGGTGGCGTCAGGAAAGGCCAGTCCCCATGCGAGTTGCTCGAGGCCCTCTCGGCATTCCTCTCCCTTCGATGCAGGGGCCTAAGATCTTGTGTGGAGTCGGTGCCGGAACCTGAGGATTCCTCTCCAGTGCTGACATGGATCTTGGGGTACTTCTGGAGTCTCCCCAGGGGAGTCAGTCCTCATCTCGAGTGGGGGCATGCACGTGCACTTCCTACCGAGCTGTAGCAGCAGTGTCGCGCTAACCTTCGCGTGGATCAAGGGATCTGTGGCTTTCCATCAAGGCTTTCCCACGAGGCTTTCCCACAGTGCTGTCCCACGTGCCACCTTGGTGTGAGTCCAACCCCGGCTAGAAAGTCGAGACAGTGCAGGGAAAACAGGTTTTCCTGGAATGGACTGAGACATCTGGGGGACTCTGGGAATGGTGGCACAACCCTGGAGTTCCTCTCAACATTCCTGTGGAGAGCGCCTCCTCTTGAGATGCGAAGGGAACGCCGGGAATTCTTTCCCGACCACGCAGGGAAAGGATCCCTACTCTCGAGCTAGGTGGCGGAAACGGGTCTCTGCTGGATGTGGGCGGGAATCTCGTGCTTCCTCTCGAGTCGAGACCGATTTTGTCGAGGAACTTCTTGAGTTGCAGTAAATGAGTGAAAGACCCTTTGGAAGTTCCAGATGTTAGATGCGATTAGCCTCCAGACGCCTCAGCGGAAATGGGCCTCATCTCGCCTGGAGGGGAGAACCTCCTGGATTTTCTCGAGTTGCGGCAGGTGCTCTCGACTTACGACTGGGACCTCAGGGACCCGCTCTGGTGGCATCAGGAAAGGCCAGTCCCCATGCGAGATGCTCGGGGGCCTCTCGGGATTCCTCTCCCGTCGAAGCCGGGGGCCTAAGACCTTGTGTGGAATCGGTGCCGGAACCTGAGGATTCCTCTCCAGTGCTGACATGGATCTTGGGGTACTTCTGGAGTCTCCCCAGGGGAGTCAGTCCTCGTCTCGAGTGGGGCATGCAAGTGCGCTTTCCTCCCGAGCTGTAGCAGCAGTGTCACGCTTCCCTTCGCGTGGATCAAGGGATCAGGGGCTTTCCCTCGAGGCTTTCCCATGAGGCTTTCCCACGAGGCTTTCCCACAGGGCTGTCCCACGTGCCACCGTGGTATGAGTCGATCCTCGGCTTGAAAGTCGAGGCAGTGTAGGGAAAACAGGTTTCCCTGGAATGGACTGAGACATCTGGGGGACTCTGGGAATGTGGCACGACCCTGGAGTTCCTCTCGCCTTTCCTGTGGAGAGCGCCTCCAATTGAGATGCGACGGGAAGGCCGGGGGAATTCTTTCCCGACCACGCAGGGAAAGGAAGCCTCCTCTCCGAGCTAGGAGGCGGAAACGGGGCTCCTCTGGTTGTGGGCCGGGACTCTCGTAGCTTCCTCTCGAGTGGGAGTCGGGTATGTCGGGGAACTTCTTGAGTTGCAGCAAGGGTGTGAAGGACCCTTTGGAAGTTCCAGAGTTTTAGGTGTGATTAGCCTCAAGACGCCTCAGTGGAAATGGGCCTCATCTCTAATGGAGGGGAGAACCTCCTGGATTTTCTCGAGTTGCGGCAGGTGCTCTCGACTTACGACGGGGACATCAGGGACCCGCTCTGGTGGCCTCAGGAAAGGTCAGTCCCCTTGCGAGTTGCTCGGGGACCTCTCGGGTTTCTGCTCCCGTCGATGCTGGGGCCTAAAACCTTGTGTGGAGTCAGTGCCGGAACCTGGGGATTCCTCTGGCAGTGCTGACATGGAACTTGGGGTACTTCTGGAGTCTCCCCCAGGGGAGTCAGTCCTCGTCTCGAGTGGGGACATGCACGTGCGCTTTCCTTCCGAGCTGTAGCAGCAGTGTCGCTTCCCTTGGCGTGGATCAAGGGATCTGGGCTTTCCCTCGAGGCTTTCCCACGAGGTTTTCCCACGAGGCTTTCCCACAGGGCTGTCCCACGTGCCACCTTGGTGTGCGTCGATCCTCGACTTGAAAGTCGAGGCAGTGCAGGGAAAACAGTTTTCCCTGGAATGGACTGAGACTTCTGCAGGACTCTGGGAATATTGACATGACACTGGAGTTCGTCTCGACTTTCCTGTGGAGAGCGCCTCCTCTTGAGATGCGAGCGGAACGCCGGGAATTTTTTCCGACCACGCAGGGAAAGGATCCACCTCTCGAGCTAGGAGGCGGAAACGGGTCTCCGCTGGATGTGGGCGGGACTCTCGTGCTTCCTCTCGAGTGAGACCGGTTTTTCGAGGAACTTCTTGAGTTGCAGCAAGGGTGTGAAGGACCCTTTGGAAGTTCCAGAGGCCAGGTTGATTAGCCTCGAGACGCCTCCGCGAAATGGGCTTCATCTCGCCTGGAGGGAGAACCTCCTGGATTTTCTCGAGTTGCCACAGGTGCTCTCGACTTAAGACGAGGACCTCAGGGACCTGCTCTGGTGGCCTCAGGAAAGGCCAGTCCCCATGCGAGTTGCTAGGGGCCCTTCGGGATTCCTCTCCCGTCGATGCCGGGCCTAAGACGTTGTGTGGAGTCGGTGCCGGAACCTGAGGATTCCTCTCCAGTGCTGACATGGATCTTGGGGTACTTCTGGAGTCTCCACCGGGGATTCAGTCCTCGTCTCGACTTAGGTCATGCACGTGCACTTTCCTCCCGAGCTGTAGCAGCAGTGTCATGCTTCCCTTCGCGTGGATGAAGAAATCTGTGGCTTTCATCGAGGTTTTTGCAGGAGGCTTTCCCACGAGGCTTTCCCACAGGGCTGTCCCACGTGCCACCGTGGTGTGAGTCGATCCTCGGCTTGAAAGTCGAGGCAGTGCAGGGAAAACTGGTTTCCCTGGAATGGACTGAGACATCTGGGGACTCTGGGGTGGCTCGACCCTGGAGTTCCTCTCGCCTTTCCTGTGGAGAGCGCCTCCTCTTGAGATGCGACGGGGAATCTTTCTGTACGCTCTCCACAGGAAAGGCGAGAGGAACTCCAGCTCCCAGAGTCAGATGTCTCAGTCCATTCCAGGGAAACCGTTTTCCCTGCACTGCTCGACTTTCAAGTCGACTCACACCACGGTGGCACGTGGGACAGCCCTGTGGGAAAGCCTCGTGGGAAAGCATCGGAAAGCCACAGAATCCACGCGAAGGGAAGCATGACACTGCTGCTACAGCTCGGAGGAAAGTGCACGTGCATGACCTAAGTCGAGACGAGGACTGAATCCCCTGGGGAGACTCCAGAAGTACCCCAAGATCCATGTCAGCACTGGAGAGGAATCCTCAGGTTCCGGCACCGTCCACACAACGTCTTAGGCCCCGCATCGACGGGAGAGGAATCCCGAAGGGCCCCTAGCAACTCGCATGGGGACTGGCCTTTCCTGAGGCCACCAGAGCGGTCCTGAGGTCCCGTCTTAAGTCGAGAGCACCTGTGCAACTCGAGAAAATCCAGGAGGTTCTCCCCTCCAGGCGAGATGAGCCCATTTCCGCGGAGGCGTCTCGAGGCTAATCACACCTGCCTCTGGAACTTCCAAAGGGTCCTTCACACCTTGCTGCAACTCAAGAAGTTCCTCGACAACCGGTCTCCACTCGAGAGGAACCGAGAGTCCCGCCCACATCCAGAGGAGACCCGTTTCCGCCTCCTAGCTCGAGAGGGGATCCTTTCCCTGCGTGGTCGGAAAAAAATTCCGGCGTTCCGTCGCATCTCAAGAGGAGGGCTCTCCACAGGAAAGGCGAGAGGAACTCCAGGTCGTGCAATATTCCAGAGTCCCCAGATGTCTCAGTCCATTCCAGGAAACCTGTTTTCCCTGCACTGCCTCGACTTTCAAGCGAGGATCGACTCACACACGGTGGCACGTGGGACAGCCCTGTGGGAAAGCCTCGTGGGAAAGCCTCGGGAAAGCCTCGAGGGAAAGCCCAGATCCCTTGATCCACGCGAAAGGGAAGCCGACACTGCTGCTACAGCTCGGAAGGAAAGCGCACGTGCATGCCCCACTCGAGACGAGGACTGACTCCCCTGGGGAGACTCCAGAAGTACCCCAAGACCATGTCAGCACTGGAGAGGAATCCTCAGGTTCCGGCACTGACTCCACACAAGGTTTTTAGGCCCCGCATCGACGGGAGCAGAAACCCGAGAGGTCCCCGAGCAACTCGCAAGGGGACTGGCCTTTCCTGAGGCCACCAGAGCGGTCCCTGATGTCCCGTCGTAAGTCGAGAGCACCTGCCGCAACTCGAGAAAATCCAGGAGGTTCTCCCCTCCATTCGAGATGAGGCCCATTTCCACTGAGGCGTCTTGAGGCTAATCACACCTAAACTCTGGAACTTCCAAAGGGTCCTTCACACCCTTGCTGCAACTCAAGAAGTTCCCCGACATACCCGACTCCACTCGAGAGGAAGCACGAGAGTCCGCCCACAACCAGAGGAGCCCCGTTTCCGCCTCCTAGCTCGAGAGGAGGGATCCTTTCCCTGCGTGGTCGGGAAAGAATTCCCGCCTTCCCGTCGCATCTCAAGGAGGCGCTCTCCACAGGAAAGGCGAGAGGAACTCCAGGGTCGTGCCACATTCCCAGAGTCCCCCAGATGTCTCAGTCCATTCCAGGGAAACCTGTTTTCCTACACTGCCTCGACTTTCAAGCCGAGGATCGACTCACACCACGGTGGCACGTGGGACAGCCCTTGGGAAAGCCTCGTGGGAAAGCCTCATGGGAAAGCCTCGAGGGAAAGCCCCTGATCCCTTGATCCACGCGAAGGGAAGCGTGACACTGCTGCTACAGCTCGGGAGAAAGCGCACTTGCATGCCCCCACTCGAGACGAGGACTGACTCCCCTGGGGAGACTCCAGAAGTACCCCAAGATCCATGTCAGCACTGGAGAGGAATCCTCAGGTTCCGGCACCGATTCCACACAAGG
>NW_017199816.1:0-7206 GCF_001704415.2 Capra hircus
GGGGCCTAAGACCTTGTGTGGAATCGGTGCCTGAACCTGAGGATTCCTCTCCAGTGCTGACATGGATCTTGGGTTACTTCTGGAGTCTCCCCAGGGGAGTCAGTCCTCGTCTCGTGTGGGGCATGCAGTTGCGCTTTCCTTCAGAGCTGTAGCAGCAGTGTCACGCTTCCCTTCGCGTGGATCAAGGAATCTGTGGCTTTCCCTCGAGGTTTTCCCACGAGGCTTTTCCACGAGGCTTTCCCACGAGCTTTCCCACAGGGCTGACCCACGTGTCACCGTCGTGTGAGTCGATCCTCGGCTTGAAAGTCGAGGCAGTGCAGGGAAAACAGGTTTCCCTGGAATGGACTGAGACATCTGGGGACTCTGGGAATGGTGGCACGACCCTGGAGTTCCTCTCGCCTTTCCTGTGGAGATCGCCTCCTCTTGAGATGCGAGGGGAATGCCGGGAATTCTTTCCCGACCACGCAGTGAAAGGATCCCTCCTCTCGAGCCATGAGGCGGAAACGAGGCTCCTCTGGATGTGGTGGGACTCTCGTGCTTCCTCTCGACTGGAGACGGGTATGTCGGGGAAATTCTTGAGTTGCAGCAAGGGTTTGAAGGACTCCTTGGAAGTTCCATAGCTTAGGTGTGATTAGCACTCGAGACGCCTCAGCGGAAATTGGCCTCATCTCGCCTGGAAGGGAGAACCTCCTGGATTTTTCTCGAGTTGCCTGCAGGTGCTCTCAGACTTACGACGGGACCTCAGGAGCCCTCTCTGGTGGCCTCAGGAAAGGCCAGTCCCCATGCGAGTTGCACGGCGGCATCTCGGGATTCCTCTCCCGTCGATGCCCGGGCTAAAGACCTTGTTTGGAGTCGGTGCTGGAACCTGAGGATTCCTCTCCAGTGCTGACATGGATCTTGGGGTACTTCTGGAGTCTCCCCAGGGGAGTCATTCCTCGTCTCGAGTGGGGGGCATGCACGTGCGCTTTCCTCCCGAACTGTAGCAGCAGTGTCACGCTCCCCTTCACGTGGATCAAGGGATCTGTGGCTTTCCCTCGAGGCTTTCCCATGAGACTTTCCCACGAGGGCTTTCCCACAGGGCTGTCCCACGTGCCACCGTCGTGTGAGACGATCCTCGGCTTGAAAGTCGAGGCAGTGCAGGGAGAACAGGTTTCCCTGGAATGGACTGAGACATCTGGGGGACTCTGGGAATGGTGGCATGACCCTGGAATTCCTCTCACCTTTCCTGTGGAGAGTGCCTCCTCTTGAGATGCGACGGAAGCCCGGAATTCTTTCCCGACCACTCATGGGAAGGCTCCCTCCTCTCGATCTAGGAGGGGGAAACGGGGGCTCCTCTGGATGTGGACGGGACTCTCGTGCTTCCTCTCGAGTGGAGACGGGTATGTCGGGGAACTTCTTGAGTTGCAGCAAGGGTGTGAAGGACCCTTTGGAAGTTCCAGAGGTTCGGTGTGATTAGCCTCGAGGCTCTCAGCGGAAATGGGCCTCATCTCGCCTGGAGGGGAGAACCTCCTGGATTTTCTCGAGTTGCGGCAGGTGCTCTCAACTTACGACGGGGACCTCAGGACCGCTCTGGTGGCCTCAGGAAAGGCCAGTCCGCATGCGAGTTGCTCGGGGCCTCTCGGGATTCCTCTCCCGTCGATGCCGGGGCCTAAGACTGCCGTTAGCCAGTGTGAGGAAGCCCGCCGTGACAAGTTTATGAGGAAGGAAACTGACATACGCAAGGCGTGCTCAGACTTCAGCGACCCCTCTGGAAATTTTTAAGCATGTACCCCAACAAATATCTGCCGGTTGTTGTGCTCTGCTTTTTCACTCTTCTGACCTTTTCTGGAAAAAGTCAATTCAGGCCGTTAGTCTTCTGCATTTGAAAGAGTGTTTCAATCCAAAAACCCTCTGATTTCTTTCTAGCCTGCCTGTAGGTCTCGTACAGCTGTGCTTGTGATTGTTTGAGGCCTCCTGACCGCAGGAGGCACAGGAAGCTTAAAACATCCTAGGAATGCAGGAGCTTCCTGAGGAGTTAAAACCTTTAGAATAGGACTGATTAAAAGTTTCATTTCTTGGGTCAATGCTTGCTGCCAAATTTTCATATCCTTTATTTTTAGATATAGTTGGTATATAGAAAAACAAGTAGTAGACCTGGTATTAGCAACATTAGATTTTTGAGTTAAGTACCTTCTTTGTTATAACCCACTGCACCTTTGTTCTATAGAGATGTAACTTTAATGCTTTAAGGAGATGCAGATTAAAGAAAAACACTACAGGGGAAACAAAATTAACATTCATTAAGGAAGAGAGCCAAAAAGTGTTAACAAGCCTCTTGGCCAGAAGATAATGTAAATCACCTGAGAACTTTTGTATACAAAATGATATACAGAAAGAATCTGGGTTGTGAACACTACATAATTTTGTGTTATCCATTGATCTCCATGTTTTATCAAAAGTATAAAAGGCCTTCTGAACAATAAAGGAGGAGGCCAGGGGCCGGGGGCCAGTTTCTCGGACCAGCTTCTCGAACTAGTCTCTCAGCCTGGTTTCTTGGGACTCTGGCTCCCCCCGTGTCTTTCTCTCTCTTTCTTCTTCTCTACCTTTCCTTCTCTCTGCTCTTTACTTTAACTTCAGGCTGAATCTCCAACTGGAGTGCGGAGGCTTGCCAGGTCTACTTACTTGCACTGGCTGTTAAGACCCGCACGAAAGGGAGCTTAAGGCGAGGCACCCTTAGATATTCCAGCGGGCGCCGGTGGCCCAACGTAGGTGGTGCAAATTCCTTGTCTGGAATTTCATTGGCCTTCCGCATAAACCAAGCTATTCAGCCCTCTTCCTCCACTTAATCTTCTTACTACACTATAGTTTCCTAATCTAATCTTACATTAATAAATAAACAAGTCTTTCCACGCCAACGCCGTTCACCCTTCGAATTCCCTGGATCCACCGGGGCTGGACCCCGGCATAAGACCTTGTGTGGAGTCGGTGCCGGAAGCTGAGGATTCCTCTCCAGTGCTGACATGGATCTTGGGGTACTTCTGGAGTCTCCCTAGGGGAGTCAGTCCTCGTCTCGAGTGGGGGCATGCACGTGCGCTTTCCTCCGGTGCTGTAGCAGCAGTGTCACGCTTCCCTTCGCGTGGATCAAGGGATCTGTGGTTTTTCCTCGAGGCTTTCCCACGAGGCTTTCACATGAGGTTTTCCCACAGGGCTATCCCACATGCCACCGTGGTGTGAGTCGATCCTCGGCTTGAAAGTCGAGGCAGTGCAGGGAAAACAGGTTTCCCTGGAATGGACTGAGACATCTGGGGGACTCTGGGAATGGTGGCACGACCCTGCAGTTCCTCTTGCCTTTCCTGTGGAGAGCGCCTCCTCTTGAGATGCGACGGGAACGCCGGGAATTCTTTCCCGAACACGCAGGGAAAGGATCCCTCCTCTCGAGCTAGGAGGCGAAAACTGGGCTCCTCTGGATGTGGGCGGGACTCTCGTACTTCCTCTCGAGTGGAGACGGGTATGTCGGGGAACTTCTTGACTTGCAGCAAGGGTGTGAAGGACCCTTTGGAATTTCCAGAGGTTAGCTGTTATTAGCCTCGAGACGACTCAGTGGAAATGGTCCTCATCTCGTCTGGAGGGGAGAACCTCCTGGATTTTCTCGAGTTCCGGCAGGTGCTCTCGACTTACGAAGGGGACCTCAGGGACCCGCTGTGGTGGCCTCAGGAAAGGCCAGTCCCCATGCGAGTTGCTCGGGGGCCTCTCTGGATTCTTCTCCCATCTATTCCAGGGCCTAAGACCTTGTATGGAGTCGGTGCAGGAACCTGAAGATTCCTCTCCAGTGCTGACATGGATCTTGGGGTACTTCTGGAATCGCCCCAGGGGAGTCAGTCCTCGTCTCGAGTGGGGGCATGCACGTGTGCTTTTCCTCCGAGCTGTAGCAGCAGTGTCACGTTTCCTTCCCGTGGATCAAGGCATCTGTGGCTTTCCCTCTAGGCTTTCCCACGAGGCTTTCCCAAGAGGCTTTCCCACAGGTCTGTCCCACGTGCCACCTTGGTGTGATTCGATCCTCGGCTTGAAAGTCGAGGCAGTGCAGGGAAAACAGGTTTCCCTGGAATGGACTGAGACATCTGCGGGACTCTGGGAATGGTGGCACGACCCTTGAGTCCCTCTCGCCTTTCAGGTGGAGAGCGCCTCCTCTTGAGATGCAACAGGAACGCCGGGAATTCTTTCCCGACCCTGCAGGGAAAGAATCCCACCTCTCGAGCTAGGAGGCGGTAACGGGGATCCTCTGGATGTGGGCGGGACGCTCGTGCTTCCTCTTGTGTGGAGACAGGTATACCGGGAACTTCTTGCGTTGCAGGAAGGGTGTGAAGGACCCTTTGGAAGTTCCAGAGGGTAGGTGTGATTAGCCTCGAGACGCCTCAGCAGAAAGGAGCCTCAACTCGCCTGGAGGGGGACAACCTCCTGGATTTTCTCGAGTTGCTGCATGTGCTCTCGACATACGACGGGTATCTCAGGGACCCTCTCTGGTGGCCTCAGGAAAGGCCAGTCCACATGCACGTTGCTCGGGGGGCCTCTCGGGATTCCTCTCCATCGATGCCGGGACCTAAGACCTTGTGTGGAGTCGGTGCCTGAACCTGAGGATTCCTCTCCAGTGCTGACATGGATCTTGGGTTACTTCTGGAGTCTCCCCAGGGGAGTCAGTCCTCGTCTCGTGTGGGGGCATGCAGTTGCGCTTTCCTTCAGAGCTGTAGCAGCAGTGTCACGCTTCCCTTCGCGTGGATCAAGGAATCTGTGGCTTTCCCTCGAGGTTTTCCCACGAGGCTTTCCCACGAGGCTTTCCCACGAGGCTTTCCCACAGGGCTGACCCACGTGTCACCGTCGTGTGAGTCGATCCTCGGCTTGAAAGTCGAGGCAGTGCAGGGAAAACAGGTTTCCCTGGAATGGACTGAGACATCTGGGGGATTCTGGGAATGGTGGCACGACCCTGGAGTTCCTCTCGCTTTCCTGTGGAGATCGCCTCCTCTTGAGATGCGAGGGGAATGCCGGGAATTCTTTCCCGACCACGCAGTGAAAGGATCCCTCCTCTCGAGCCATGAGGCGGAAACGAGGCTCCTCTGGATGTGGTGGGACTCTCGTGCTTCCTCTCGAGTGGAGACGGGTATGTTGGGGATCTTCTTGAGTTGCAGCAAGGGTGTGAAGGACCCTTTGGAATTTCCAGAGGTTAGGAGTGATTAGCCTTGTGACACCTCAGCGGAAATGGGCCTCATCTCGCCTGGAAGGGAGAACCTCCTGCATTTTCTCATGTTGGTGCAGGTGCTCTCGACTTACGACGGGGACCTCAGGGACCCGCTCTGGTGGCCTCAGGTAAGGCCAGTCCCCATGCGAGTTGCTCGGGGGCCTCTCGGGATTTCTCTCCCGTTGATGCCGGGGTCTAAGACCTTGTGTGGAGTCGGTGCCGGAACCTGAGGATTCCTCTCCAGTGCTGACATAGATCTTGGGGGTACTTCTGGAGTCTCCCCAGGGGAGTCAGTCCTCATCTCGAGTGGAGGCATGCACGTGCGCTTCCTCCCAAGCTGTAGCAGCAGTGTCACGCTTCTCTTTGCATGGATCAAGGGATCTGTGGCTTTCCTCGAGGATTTCCCTAAGGGCTGTGCCAAGTGCCACCGTGGTGTGAGTGGATCCTCGTCCTGAAAAGTCGAGGCAGTGTAGGGAAACAGGTTTCCCTGGAATGGACTGAGACATCTGGGGGACTCTGGGAATGGGTGCACGAATCTGGAGTTCCTCTCGCCTTTCCTGTGGATAGCGCCTCCTCTTGAGATGAGTCGGGGAACTCCGGGAATACTTGACCGACCACTCAGTGAAAGGATCCCTCCTCTCGAGCTAGGAGGCAGTAACGGGGCTACTCTGGATGTGGGCGGGACTCTCGTGCTTCCTCTCGAGTGGAGAGGGGTATTTCGGGGAACTTCTTGAGTTGCAGCTAGGGTTTGAAGGCCCGTTTGTTAGTTCCAGACGCTTGTTGATAAGCCTCGAGACGCCTCATCGGATATGGGCCACATCTCGCCTGGAGGGGAGAACCTCCTGGATTTTCTCGAGTTGCAGCAGGAGCTCTCGACTTACGACTTGGACCTCAGAGACCCGCTCTGTTGGCCTCATGAAAGGCCAGTCCCATGCAAGTTGCTCGGGGCACTCTCCACAGGAAACGCGAGAGGAACTCCAGTGTCGTGCCACCATTCCCAGAGTTCCACAGATGTCTCAGTCCATTCCAGGGAAACCTGTTTTCCTTGCACTGCCTTGACTTTCAAGCCTAGGATCGACTCACACCACGGTGGCACGTGGGACAGCCCACTGTGGGAAAGCCTCGTGGGAAAGCCTCGAGGGAAAGCCACAGATTCCTTGATCCACGCGAAGGAAGCATGACACTGCTAGGGACCCACTCCCCTGGGGAGTCACTCTGGTGGCCTCAGGAAAGGCCAGTCCCCATGCGAGTTGCTCGGGGGCCTCTCGGGATTTCCTCTCCCGTCGCTGCCGGGCCAAAGATCTTGTGTGGAGTCGGTGCCGGAAACTGAGGATTCCTCTCCAGTGCTGACATGGATCTTGGGTAATTCTGGAGTCTCCCCAGGGGAGTCAGTCCTCGTCTCGAGTGAGGGCATGCACGTGCGCTTTTCTCCAGAGCTGTAAGAGCAGTGTCACGCTTCCCTTCGCTTGGATCAAGGGATCTGTGGCTTTCCCTCGAGAATTTCCCACGAGGCTTTCCCACAGGGCTGTCCAACGTGCCACCGTGGTGTGAGTCGATCCTCAGCTTGAAAGTCGAGGCAGAGTGGGGAATACAGGTTTCCCTGGAATGGACTGAGACATCTGGGGGCTCAGGGAATGGTGGCACGATCCTGGAGTTCCTCTCGCATTTCCTGTGGTGAGCACCTCCTCTTGAGATGTGAGGGGAACGCCGGGAATTCATTCCCGACCACGCAGGGAAAGGATCCCACCTCTCCAGCTAGGAGGCGGAAACGGGGCTCCTCTGGATGTGGGCAGAACTCTCGTGCTTCCTCTCGATTTGAGACAGGTATGCCGGGGAACTTCTTGAGTTGCAGCAAGGGTGTGAAGGACCCTTTGGAAGTTCCAGATGTTAGATGTGATAAGTCTCGAGACGCCTCAGTGGAAATGTCCTCATCTCGCCTGGAGGGAGAACCTCCTGGATTTTCCGAGTTGCGGAAGGTGCTCTCAACGTACGACGGG
>NW_017199817.1:0-7205 GCF_001704415.2 Capra hircus
GTTCCTCTCACCTTTCCTTCCTGTGAGTACCTTCTCTTGAGATGCGACGGAAATGCAGGAATTCTTTCCCGACCACGCAGTAAAAGGATCCCTCCTCTCGAGCTAGGAGGCGGAAACGGGGCTCCTCTGGATGTGGGCGGGACTCTCGTGCTTCCTCTCGAGTGGAGACGGGTATGTCGGGCAACTTCTTGAGTTGCCAGCAAGGTTGTGAAGGACCCTTTGGAAGTTGCAGAGGTTAGGTCTGATTACCCTGAGATGCCTCAGCACAAAATGCGCCTCATCTCGCCTGGAGGGGAGAACCTCCTGGATTTTCCGAGTTGGGCAGGTGCTCTCGACTTACGACGGGACCTCAGAGTCCCGCTCTGGTGGCCTCAGGAAAGGCCAGTCCCCATGCGAGTTGCTCGCGGCCTTCTCGGGATTCCACTCCCGTCGATGCTGGGTCCTAAGACCTTGTGTGGAGTCAGTGCCGGAACCTGAGGATTCCTCTCCAGTGCCGACATGGATCTTGGGGTACTTCTGGAATCTCCCCAGGGAAATCAGTCCTCGTCTCGAGTGAGGGCTTGCACAGGCGCTTTCCTCCGAGCTGTAGCACAGTGTCACGCTTCCCTTCGCGTGGATCAAGGGATCTGTGACTTTCGCTCGAGGCTTTCCCCATGAGGCTTTCGCACGAGGCTTTCCCACAGGGCTGTCCCAAGTGCCACCGTGGTGTGAGTCGATCCTCGGCATGAAAGTCGAGGCAGTGCAGGGAAAACAGGTTTCCCTGGAATAGACTGAGACATCTGGGGGACTGTGGGAATGGTGGCACGACCCTGGAGTTACTCTCGCCTTTCCTGTGGAGAGAGCCTCCTCTTGAGATGCGAACGGAACGCGGGAATTCTTTCCCGAACACGCAGGGAAAGTATCCCTCCTCTCGAGCTATGAGATAGAAACGGGGCTCCTCTGGATGTGGGCGGGACTCTCGTGCTTCCTCTCGAGTGGAGCCGGGTATGTCGCGGGAACTTCTTAAGTTGCAGCAAAAGTGTGAAGGACCCTTTGGGAGTTCCAGAGGTTAGGTTGTGATTAGCCTCGAGACGCCTCAGCGGAAATGGCCTCATCTCGCCTGGCGGGAGAGAACCTCCTGTATTTTCTCGAGTTGGCACAGGTGCTCTCGACTTACGACGGGGACTTCAGGGACCCGCTCTGGTGGCCTCAGGAAAGGACAGTCCCCATGAGAGTTGCTCGGGGACCTCTCGGGATTCCTCTCCTTCGATGCTGGGGCCTAAGACCTTCTGTGGAGTCAGTGCCGAAACCTGAAAATTCCTCTCCAGTGCTGACATTGATTTTGGGCTACTTCTGGAGTCTCGCCAGGGGCGTCAGTCCTCGTCTCGAGTAGGGGCATGGCACGTGCACTTTCCTCCCGTGTTTTAGCAGAAGTGTTGCCCTTCCCTTCGCGTGGATCAAGGGATGTGTGGCTTTCCCTCGAGGCTTTCCCACGAGGCTTTCCACGAGGCTTTCCCACAGGGCTGTCCCACGTGCCACCATTGTGTGAGACGATCCTCGGCTTGAACGTCGAGGCAGTGCAGGGAAAACAGGTTTCCCTGGAGTGGACTGAGACATCTGGGGGACTCTGGGAATGGTGGCATGACCCTGGAGTTCCTCGCGCCTTTCCTGTGGAGAGCGCCTCCTCTTGAGATGCGGCGGGAACGCCAGGAATTCTTTCTCGACCACGCAGGGAAAGGATCCCGCCTCTCGAGCTAGGGGGCGGAAACGGGGCTTCTCTGGATATTGGAGTGAGTCTCGAGCTTCCTCCTCCGAGTGGAGACGGGTATGTCGGGGAACTTCTTGAGTTGCAGCAAGGGTGTGAAGGACCCTTTGGAAGTTCCAGACGTTAGATGTGATTAGCCTCCAGACGCCTCAGGCGGAAATGGGCCTCATCTCGCCTGGAGGGGAGAACCTCCTGGATTTTCTCGAGTTGGCGGCAGTTGCTCTCGATTTTCGGACGGGGATCTCAGGGACCGGCTCTGGTGGCCTCAGGAAAGGCCAGTCCCCATGCGAGTTGCTCGGGGGCCTCTCAGGATTCCTCTCCCGTCGATGCCGGGGGCCTAAGACCTTGTGTGAAGTCGGGTGCCAGAACCTGAGGATTCCTCTCGCAGTGCTGACATTGGATCTTGGGGTACTTCTGGAGTCTCCCAGGGGAGTAAGTCCTTGTCTCGAGTGGGGGCATGCACGTGCGCTTTCCTTCCGAGCTGTAGCTGCAGTGTCGCGCTTCCCTTCGCGTGGATCAAGGGATCTGTGGCTTCCCCTCAAGACTTTCGCCACGAGGCTTTCCCCACAGGGCTGTCCCACGTGCCACCGTGGTGTGAGTGGATCCTCGGCTTGAAAGTCGAGGCAGTGCAGGGGAAAACAGGTTTCCCTGGAATGAACTGAGACATCTGGGGGACTCTGGGAATGGTGGCACGACCCTGGAGTTCCTCTCGCCTTTCCTGTGGAGAGCGCCTCCTCTTGATATGAGACGGGAACGCCGGGAATTCTTTCCCGATCACGCAGGGAAAGGATCCCTCCTCTCGGAGCTAGGAGGCGGAAACGGGGCTCCTCTGGATGTGGGCGGGACTCTCGTGCTTCCTCTCGAGTGGAGCCGGGTATGTTGGGGAACTATTTGAGTTGCAGCAAGGGTGTGAAGGACCCTTTGGAAGTTCCAGATGTTAGATGTGATTAGCCTCGAGACGCCTCAGCAGCAAATGCGCCTCATCTCGCCAGCAGGGGTGAACCTCCTGGATTTTCTCGAGTTGCGGCAGGTGCTCTCGACTTACGAGCGGGGACCTCAGGAGTCCCGCTCTGGTGGCCTCAGGAAAGGCCAGTCCCCATGCGAGTTGCTCCCGGGGCCTCTCGGGATTCGACTCCCCTTGATGCTGGGTCCTAAGACCTTGTGTGGAGTCAGTGCCCGAACCTGAGGATTCCTCTCCATTGCCGACATGGATCTTGGGGTACTTCTGGAGACTTCCCAGGGAAGTCAGTCCTCGTCTCGAGTGGGGGCATGCACGGGCGCTTTCCTCCCTAGCTGTAGGCAGCAGTGTCACGCTTCCCTTCGCGTGGATCAAGGGATCAGGGGCTTTCCCCTCGAGGCTTTCCCAACGAGGCTTTCCCACGAGGCTTTCCCACAGGGATGTCCCACGTGCCACCGTGGTGTAAGTCGATCCTCGGCTTGGAAGTCGAGGCAGTGCAGGGAAAACAGTTTTCCCTGGAATGGACTGAGACATCTGGTGGACTCAGGGAATGTGGCACGACCCTGGGATTCCTCTCGCCTTTCCTGTGGAGCGCCTCCTCTTGAGATGCGACGGAAACGCCGGGATTCTTTCCCGAACCACGCAGGGAAAGGATCCCTCCTCTCGAGCTAGGGGCGGTAACGGGGTTCCTCTGGATATTGGCGGGACTCTCGAGCTTCTTCTCGAGTGGAGACGGGTATGTCGGGGAACTTCTTGAGTTGCAGCAAGGGTGTGAAGGACCCTTTGGAAGTTCCAGACGTTAGATGTGATTAGCCTTCGATACGCCTCAGCGGAAATGGGCCTCATCTCGCCTGGAGGGGAGAACCTCCTGGATTTTCTCGAGTTGGGGGCAGGTGCTCTCGACTTACGACGGGGACCTCAGAGTCCCGCTCTGGTGGCCTCAGGAAAGGCCAGTCCCCATGCGAGTTGCTCGCGGCCTTCTCGGGATTCCACTCCCATCGATGCTGGGTCCTAAGACCTTGTGTGGAGTCAGTGCCGGAACCTGAGGATTCCTCTCCAGTGCCGACATGGATCTTGGGGTACTTCTGGAGTCTCCCCAGGGAAATCAGTCCTCGTCTCGAGTGAGGGCTTGCACGGGCGCTTTCCTCCCGAGCTGTAGCACAGTGTCACGCTTCCCTTAGCGTGGATCAAGGGATCTGTGACTTTCGCTCGAGGCTTTCCCATGAGGCTTTCGGCACGAGGCTTTCCCACAGGGCTGTCCCAAGTGCCACCGTGGTGTGAGTCGATCCTCGGCTTGAAAGTCGAGGCAGTGCAGGGAAAACAGGTTTCCCTGGAATAGACTGAGACATCTGGGGGACTGTGGGAATGGTGGCACGACCCTGGAGTTACTCTCGCCTTTCCTGTGGAGAGAGCCTCCTCTTGAGATGCGACGGGAACGCCGGGAATTCTTTCCCGAACACGCAGGGAAAGTATCCCTCCTCTCGAGCTATGAGATAGAAACGGGTCTCCTCTGGATGTGGGCGGGACTCTCGTGATTCCTCTCGAGTGGAGACGGGTATGTCGGGGAACTTCTTGAGTTGCAGCAAGGGTGTGAAGGACCCTTTGGAAGTTCGAGAGGTTAGGTGTGATTAGCCTCGAGGAGCCTCATCGGAAAAGGGCCTCATCTCGCCTGGAGGGGAGAACCTCCTTGATTTTCTCGAGTTGCGGCAGGTGCTCTCGACTTACGACTGGGACCTCAGGGACCCCGCTCTGGTGGCCTCAGGAAAGGCCAGTCCCCATGCAGTTGCTCGGGGGCCTCTCGGGATTCCTCTCCCGTCGATGCCGGGCCCTGGGACCTTGTGTGAAGTCTGTGTCGGATCCTGAGGATTCCTCTCCAGTGCTGACATGGATCTTGGGTTCTTCTGGAGTCTCCCAGGGGAGTCATTCCTCGTCGCGAGTGGAGATATGCACGTGGGTTTTCCACCCGAGCTGTAGCAGCAGTGTCAACCTTCCCTTCGCGTGGATCATGGGTTCTGTGGCTTTCTCTCGAGGCTTTCTCAGGAGACTTTCCCACGAGGCTTTCCCACAGGGCTGTCCCACATGCCACCGTGGTGTGAGTCGATCCTCAGCTTGAAAGTCGAGGCAGTGTAGGGAAAAATGGTTTCTGTGGAATGGAATGAGACATCTGGGGGAGTGTGGGAACGGTGGCACAAACCTGGAGTTCCTCTCCCGTTTCAAGTGGAGAGCGCCTCCTCTTGAGATGCGACGGAAATGCCGGGAAAACTTTCCAGACCACGCAAGGAAAGGATCCCTCCTCTAGAGCTATGAGGTGGAAACGGGGCTCCTCTGTATGTGGGCGGGACTCTCGTCCTTCTTCTCGAGTGGAGTCGGGTATGACGGGGAACTTCTTGAGTTGCAGCAATGGTGTGAAGGACCCGTGGGAAATTCCAGCGTTTAATTGTGATTAGCCTTGAGGAGCCTCATCGGAAAAGGGCCTCATCTCGCCTGGAGGGGAGAACCTAATGGATTTTCTCGAGTTGCGGCAGGTGCTCTCGACTTACGACTGGGACCTCAGGGACCCGCTCTGGTGGCCTCAGGAAAGGCCAGTCCCCATGCGAGTTGCTCGGGGCCTCTCGGGATTCCTCTCCCGACGATGCCGGGGCCTAAGACCTTGTGTGGAATCAGTGCCGGAACCTGAGGATTCCTCTCCAGTGCTGACATGGATCTTGGGGTACTTCTTGAGTCTCCCCAGTGGAGTCAGTCCTCCTCTCGAGTGGGGGCATGCACGTGCGCTTTCCTCTCGAGTTGTAGCAGCACTGTCGCGCTTCCATTCGCGTGGATCAAGGGATCTGTGGCTTTCCCTCGAGGCTTTCCCACGAGGCTTTCCCTCAGGGCTGTCCAACGTGCCACCGTGGTGTGAGTCGATCTTCAGATTGCAAGTCGACGCAGTGCTGGGAAAACAGGTTTCCCTGGAACGGACGGAGACATCTGGGGGACTCTGGGAATGGTGGCACGACCCTGGAATTCCTATCGCCTTTCCTGTTGAGAGAGCCTCCTCTTGAGATGCGACGGAAATGCTGGGAATTCTTTCCCGACCACGCAGGGAAAGGATCCCTCCCCTCGAGCTAGGAGGAGGAAACAGGGCTCCTCTGGATGTGGGCGGGATTCTCGTGCTTCCTCTCGAGTGGAGACGGGTATGTCGGGGAACTTCTTGAGTTGCAGCAAGGACGTGAAGGACCCTTTGAAAGTTCCAGAGGTTAGGTGTAATTAGCCTCGAGACGCCTCAGTGGAAATGTGCCTCATCTCGCCTGGAGGGGAGAACCTCCTGGATTTTCTCGAGTTGCGGCAGGTGCTCTCGACTTACGACGGGGACCTCAGGGACCCGTTCTGCTGGCCTCAGGAAAGGCCAGTCCCCATGTGAGTAGCTCGGGGGCCTCTCGGGATTCCTCTCCCGTTGATGTCGGAGCCTAAGGTCTTGTGTGGAGTAGGTGCTGTAACCTGAGGATTCCTCTCCAGTGCTGACATAGATCTTGGGGTACTTCTGGAGTCTCCCCAGGGCAGTCAGTCCTCTACTCGAGTGGGGGCATGCAAGTGCGCTTTCCTCCCGAGCTGTAGCAGCAGTGTCACGCATCCCTTCGCGTGGATCAACGGATCTGTGGCTTTCCCTCGACGCTTTCCCAAGAGGCTTTTCCACGAGGCTTTCCACAGGGCTGTCCCACGTGCCACCGTGGTGTGAGTCGATCCTCGGCTTGGAAAGTCGACGCAGTGCAGGGAAAACAGGTTTCTCTGGAATGGATTGAGACATCTGGGGGACTCTGGGAATGGTGGCAAGACCCTGGAGTTCCTCTCGCCTTTCCGGTGGAGAGCGCCTCCTCTGAGATGCGACGGGAACGCCGGGAATTCTTTCCCGACCACGCAGGGAAAGGATCCCTCCGCTCGAGGTATGAGGCGGAAACGGGGCTGCTCTGGATTTGGGCGGGACTCTCGTGCTTCCTCTCGAGTGGAGACGGGTATGTCGGGGAACTTCTTGAGTTGCAGCAAGGGTGTGAAGGACCCTTTGGAAGTTCGAGAGGTTAGGTGTGATTAGCCTCGACACGCCTCAGCAGAAATGGGCCTCATCTCGCCTGGAGGGGAGAACCTCCTGGATTTTCTCGAGTTGCGGCAGGTGCTCTCGACTTAAGACTGGGACCTCAGGGACCCGCTCTGGTGGCCTCAGGAAAGGCCAGTCCCCATGCAGTTGCACGGGGGCCTCTCGGGATTCCTCTCCCGTCGATGCCGGGCCCTGGGACCTTGTGTGGAGTCTGTGCCGGATCCTGAGGATTCCTCTCCAGTGCTGACATGGATCTTGGGTACCTTGGAGTCTCCCAGGGGAGTCATTCCTCTTCGCGAGTGGGATATGCACGTGGGTTTTCCTCCCGAGCTGTAGCAGCAGTGTCACGCTTCCCTTCGCGTGGATCATGGGATCTGTGGCTTCCCTCGAGGCTTTCTCAGGAGACTTTCCACGAGGCTTTCCCACAGGGCTGT
>NW_017199818.1:0-19491 GCF_001704415.2 Capra hircus
ACTCATTAGACTGATTAAAATGTATTCTTTTTAATGGCTGAGTAATATTCCATTGTGTAGCACAGCTTTCTTATCCATTCGTCTGCTGATGGACATCTAGGTTGCTTCATGTCCTGAATATTATAAACAGTGCTGCAATGAACACTGGGGTACACGTGTCTCTTTTAATTATGGTTTCCTCGGTGTGTATGCCCAGCAGTGGGATTGCTGGTTCATATGGCAACTCAGTTTCCAGCTTTTTAAGGAATCTCCACACTGTTCTCCATAGTGGCTGTACTAGTTTGCATTCCCACCAAGAGTGTAAGAGAGTTCCATTTTAACCACACTCTCTCGAGCATTTATTGTTTCTAGATTTTTGGATAGCAACCATTCTGACAAGTGTGAAATGGTACCTCATTGTGGTTTTGATTTGCATTTCTCTGATAAATGGTGATGTTGAGCTTCTTTTCATGTGTTTGTTAGCCATCTGTATGTCTTCTTTGGAGAAATGTCTGTTTAGTTCTTTGGCCCATTTTTTTTGATTGGGTTGTTTATTTTTTCTGGAATTGAGCTGCAGGAGCTGCTTATATATTTTTGAGATTAATTCTTTGTCAGTTGCTTCATTTGCTATTATTTTCTCCCATTCTGAAGGCTGTCTTTTCACTTTGCTTATAGTTTCCTTTCTTGTACAAAAGCTTTTAAGTATAATTAGGTCCCATTTGTTTATTTTTGCTTTTATTTTCCATTATTCTGGGAGGAGGGTCATAAATGGTCCTGCTGTGATTTATGTCGGAGAGTGTTTTGCCTATGATTTCCTCTAACAGTTTTTATAGTTTCTGGTCTTAGGTTAGATTTTTAATCCATTTTGAGTTTATTTTTGCATGGGGTGTTAGAAAAGTGTTCTATTTTCATTCTTTTACCAGTGGTTGACGAGTTTTCCCAGCACCACTTGTTAAAGAGATTTGTCTTTTGTCCATTGTATATTCTTGCTCCTTTGTCAAAGATAAGGTGTCCATAGGTGCGTGGATTTATCTCTGGGCTTTCTACTTTGTTCCTTTGATCTATATTCTCTGTCTTTGTGCCAGTACCATACTGTCTTGATGTCTGTGGCTTTGTAGTAGAGCCTGAAGTGAGGCATGTTGATTCCTCCATTTCCATTCTTCTTTCTCAAGATTGATTTGGCTATTTGATATGTTTTGTATTTCCATACAGATTGTGAAATTATTTGTTCTAGTTCTATGAAAAAATACCATTGGTAGCTTGATAGGGATTGCATTGAATCTGTAGTTTGTATTGGGTAGTATACTCATTTTTCACTATATCAAATCTTCCAATCCATAAACATGGTATATTTTTCCATCTATTTGTGTCCTCTTTGATTTCTTTCATCAGTGTTTTATAGTTTTCTATATATAGTTTTCTTCTGTTTCTTTAGGTAGTATATTCCTAAGCATTTTCATTCTTTTCTTTGCAATGGTGAACTTAATTGTTTTCCTTAATTTCTTTTTCTGTTTTCTCATTATTAGTGTGTAGGAATGCAAGGGATTTCTGTGTGTTAATTTTATAACCTGCAACTTTACTATATTCATTGATTAGCTCTAGTAACATCTGGTAGAGTTTTTAGGGTTTTCTATGTGGAGGATCATGTCATTTGCAAACACTGAGAGTTTAACTTCTTGTTTCAAATCTGATTATTTATTTATTTTCTGCTCTGATTGCTGTGGCCAAAACTTCCAAACCTATTTTGAATAGTAGAGGTGAGAGTGGGCACCCTTGTTTGTTCTGGAGTTTAGGGGAAATGCTTTCAATTCTTCACCATTGAGGATAATGTTTACTGTGGTTTGTCATATATAGCTCTTATTATGTTGAGGTATGTTCCTTCTATGCCTGCTTTCTGGAGGGTTTTTTTTTTTTTAATCATAAATGGATATTGAATTTTTTCAAAGGCTTCCTCTGCATCTATGAGATATCATATGGTTTTTATCTGTCAATTTGTTAATGTGGTGTATTGCATTGATTGATTTGCAGATATTAAAAAAAAAATCCTTGTATTCCAGGGATAAAGCCCACTTGGCCCTGATGTATGATCTTTTTAATATTGTTTGGATTCTGTTTGCTAGAATTTTGCTAAAGATATTTTCATCTATGTTCACCAGTGACATTGGCCTGTGGTTTTCTTTGTA
The DNA here is from genome assembly GCF_001704415.2 of Capra hircus. Taxonomy (NCBI): domain Eukaryota; kingdom Metazoa; phylum Chordata; class Mammalia; order Artiodactyla; family Bovidae; genus Capra; species Capra hircus. The sequence goes on from NW_017199818.1 coordinate 2,163, forward strand.
TTGTGGCATCTTTGTCAGGTTTTGATATTAGGGTGATGGTGGCCTCATAGAATGAGTTTGGCAGTTTACCTTTCCTCTGCAACTTTCTGGAAGAGTTTGAGTAGGATAGGTGTTCGATCTTCTCTAAATTTTTTGGTAGAATTCAGCTGTGAAGCCATCTGGTCCTGAGCTTTTGTTTGCTGGAAGATTTCTGATTAAACTTTTGATTTCCATGCTTATGATGGGTCTCAATATTTTCTGTGTCTTCCTCCTTCAGTTTTGTAAATTTATACTTTTCTAAGAATTTGTCCATTTATTCCAAGTTGTCCATTTTATTGGCATATAGTTGCCGAGAGTAGTCTCTCATGATCCTTTGCATTTCTGTGTTGTCTGTTGTGATTTCTCCATTTTCATTTCTAATTTTGTTGATTTGATTCTTCTCCCTGTGTTTCTTGAGGAGTCTGGCTAATGGTTTGTCTATTTTATTTATCTTCTCAAAGAACCAGCTTTTTATCTTTGTTGATTTTTGCTATGGTCTCTTTTGTTTCTTTTGCATTTATTTCTGCCCTAATTTTTAAGATTTCTTTCCTTCTACTAACCCTGGGTTTCTTCATTTATTCCTTTTCTAGTTGCTTTAGGTGTAGAGTTGGGTTATTTATTGGACTTTTTTTCTTGTTTCTTGAGGTAAATATGTAATGCTATGAACCTTGCCCTTAGCACTGGCTTTTACAGTGTCCCATAGGTTTTTGGTTGTTATGTTTTCAAATTTATTCATTTCTATGCATATTTTGATTTCTTCTGTGATATGTTTGTTCTTCAGAAGCGTGTTGTTTAGGCTCCATATGCTCGAATTTTTTTATAGTTTTTTTTTTCCTGTAATTGACATCTAATCTTACTGCTTTGTGGTGAGAAAAGATGATTGGAATGATTTCTTTTCTTTTCTTTTTTTTTTTTTTTTTTATTTACCAAGGCTAGATTTATGGCTCAGGATGTGATCTATCCTGGAGAAGGTTCCATGTGCATTTGAGAAAAGGTGAAATTCATTGTTTTGGGGCCAAATGTCCTATAGACGTCAGTTACGTCTAACTGGTCCATTGTGTCATTTAACGTTTGTGTTTCCTTGTTAATTATCTCTTTAGTTGATCTATCCATAGATGTTGTGGGGTATTATAGTCTCCCACTGTTATTTTGTTATTTTTAATTTCCCCTTTCATACTTGTTAACATTTGCCTTACCTATTGTGGTACTCCTATGTTGGGTGCATATATATATATTTACAATTGTTATATCTTCTTCTTGGATTCATCTTTTGATCATTATGTAGTGTCCTTCTTTGTCTCTTTTCATGGCCATTATTTTTAACGTCTATTTTATCTGATATGAGCATTGCTACTTCTGCTTTTTTTTTTCTTAATCTCCATTTGTGTGAAATATATTTTCCCAGCCCTTCGCTTTCAGTCTGTATGTGTCTCTTCTTTTGAGGTGGTGTCTTGTAGACAGCATATATAGGGGGTCTTGTTTTTGTATCCATCAAGCTGGCTTGTCTTTTGTTTGGGGCATTCAACCCATTTACATTTAAGTTAATTATTGATAAGTATGTTCCTGTTGCCATTTACTTTGTTGTTTTGGGTTTGAGTTTATAAACCTTTTCTGTGTTTCCTGTCTAGTGAAAATGCTTTAGCATTTGTTGAAGAGCTGGTTTGGTGATGGTGAATTCTCTGAGCTTTTGTCTGTCTCTAAAGCATTTGATTTCTCCTTCATATTTGAATGAGATCCTTGCTGAATAGAGTAATCTGCATTGTAGGTTTTTCCTTTTCATCACTTTAGGTATGTCCTGCCATTCCCAGCTGGCCTGAAGAGTTTCTCTTGAAAGATCAGCTGTTATCCTTATGGGAATCCCCTTGTGTTTTATTTGCTGTTTTTCCCTTGATGCATTTAATATTTGTTCTTTGTCTTTGATCTTTGTTAATTTGATTAATATGTTTCTTGTGGTGTTTCATTTTGTATTTATCCTGTTTGGGACTCTTTGGGTTTTCTGGACTTGGGTGACTATTTCCTCCCCCATTTTGGGGAAGTTTTCAACTACTATATCCTCAAGTATTTTCCCATGACCTTTCTTTTTGTCTTCTTCTGGGACTCCTATGATTCAAATGTTGGCACGTTTAACATTGTCCCAAAGGTCCATGAGGTGGTCCTCATTTCTTTTAACTCTTTTTTTTTTCTTTTTTCCTCTCTTCTTCATTTATTTCTACCATTTTATCATCTAGCTCACTTCTCCTATCTTCTGCCTCAGTTATTCTACTGTTGGTTCCCTCCAGAATGTTTTTTATCTCTTTTATTGCATTGTTCATTATTAATTTACTCTTTTTTTATTTCTTCTAGATCCTTGTTAAACATTTCTTGCATCTTTTCAATCCTTGTCTCCAGGCTATTTATCTGTAATGCCATTTTGCTTTCAAGATGTTAGATCATTTTTACTATGATTATTCTGAATTATTTTTCAGGTAGACTCCCTATCTCCTCCTCTTTTGTTTGGTTTCATGGGCATTTATCCTGTTCCTTTACCTGCTGAGTATTTCTCTGTACTTTCCTCTGGTTAGAATTCTGTGTTTGAGGTGGCCCTTCTGTATTCTGGGAGTTTATGGTTCCTTTTTTGTGTGTGTGGTAGTTCCTCCCTGTGGGTGGGTTCGATGAGTGGCTTGTCAAGTTTTCCTGCTTAGGGAAGCTTGTGTTGGTGTGGTGTTTTGGTGCGTGGAGCTGGATTTCTCTCTGGAATGCAATGACGTGTCCAATAGTGAGTTTTGAGATGTCTATTGTTTTGGTGTGACTTTGAGTACCCTGCATATTGAAGCTCAGGACTATGTTCCTGCATTGCTGGAGAATTTGCATGGTATGTCTTGCTCTGGAAATTGTTGGCCCTTGGATGGTGCTTGGTTTCAGTATAGGTATGGAGGCTTTTGTATGATCTCTTATTGATTGATGTTCTCTGGAGTCAGGAGTTCTCTGGTGTTCTCAGGTTTTGGGGTTAAGCCTCCTGCCTCTGGTTTTCAGTCTTATTCTTACAGTAGCCTCAAGACTTCTCCATCTATACAGAACCAATGATAAAACATCTAGATTAATGGTGAAAAGATTCTCCACAGTGAGGGACACCCATAGAGGTTCACATGGAGAAGAGAAGAGGGAGGAAGGAGACAGAGGTGACCAGGAGGAGAACAGTGGAAATCAAAAGAGGAGAGATCAGTCTAGGCAGTAAACAATTCCCTATGTGCTCTCCACAGTCTGGAAACCTCAGAGAGGTTCACGGATTCACATAGGGAAGCAAAGAGGGAGGAAGGAGATAGAGGTGAGGAGGAGAAAGGGCGAAATCAAAAGAAGAAAGATATGTCTAGGCAGTAATGTGTTCTCTAAGTGTTCTCCACAGCCCGGAACACACACGGAGATTCACTGAGTTGGTAGAGAAGAGAAGATGGAGGGAAGAGATATAGGTGACCTGGGGGAGAAAAAGGAGAGTCAAAAGGGGGAGTGAGTAATCAAGCCAGTAATTACACTCTTAAGTAAAAATGGATACTGAAGATTGGATTCTTAATGGTAGGTAATTGATAACAAATACCAAAAAACAAAGATTAAAAATCTAGAATAGAGGTTAGACTCTCAAAAATACAATATTTAAAAAAATCACAAAATATAAGAAATATATATGAAGTTTGCTTTAAAAATAGGGTCTTAAAAAATAAAATAAAATAAAATAAAAATAGGGTCTTTTTTTTCAAGGTAGTATTAGGTTATAAAATGAAAATTAAAGGAGTAATAGAGGACTTAAAAAAAAAGAAAAAGAATTTTAAAAATGGTAATAGTAAAAATATATCTAGGAATTTCTCTGGAGCTGTTGCTGGAAGTGTGGGCCCAGTTCAGTTTCTGATAGTTCCTTCTTCCAGCTTATACTTCTCAAGCTCTATTGGCCCCTTCCAATGTAGTCGGTATTAACTACAGGGTTTTAATCTGTTGCACCTGTCACCTCCAAAGTGGTTCCCTCTGTTTATTTGGCTTCTTCTGTTTACATGTCTCTTCAGTGTCTAATTTCTGCCCTTACACAAGGGGACAAAGGTGGTCTCTTATTTGACTGAACAAGGCTCACTTGTTCAGTCATGCTTTGGGGAGGGAGGAACACTGCAAACAAATATCACTGGCGTGCGTGGGGAGTGCTTGCAGTGTCTCGGCCACACTGGGTTTGACCCCACTTCTGACGTGTGTGCTTTCCCAGTCTACAGTGCTCAGGGTCCAGGTTGCTCTGCAGGGAGCGGGCCCTGGTTGTGTGCACTTCCCAGGACTAACCCGTTCAAGTTCATTCTTGGGTACTGTATAAAGGCACAGACTTGCTTGGGCCTGCGTTTTGTGCCCTTCCAAGGTTCAGCACCAGCTCAGGCGACCAGGTGCTTGGCGAGCACACTCTCCCCAGGCAGCGAGTGCATCTTATCACCTCCCCAGTCCCAGCCACTCGGTTTCCTGGGTGGCAATGGGCACACCATCTCCAGTGTGCCATGCGTCTCTTTTGGGAAGCTGATCTCTGGCTGCGACCCTCCAGGCGGATGTCAACCATTCAGAAGAATCCCAGGAAGTCTTGGTTAGCAACTGGAAGCCTGTTTGCAGTTTGGTAGGAGATGCCCTGTCTGGGGCCTAATTTGCCCCTTTCCAGCTCTGGCTGGTGCCTGCCTGGCCCCCTGCCTCTGGCGGGGGATGGGCTGGTCTACAGCTCCCTAGGTCTCTTCTGGTATTCACTCAGTCCTTTGTTCTGTGAGCGGCTGTGAGCTGCCTGGCAGTGCCTTAGGTTTGGGCTTTTCATGGGATAGTTCTCTCTCTCTTTTTTTCCCCCTTTTTTCTCTCTCTGGCCATCCCACAGTTTAGTTTGCTATCTCATGTTAGCTCCCTCAGATTGTTCTCAGGGTCTTAAGGCCCGGTCCTTACCCTAAGCAAAGCAGCCTGCTCCTTTCTGTTCAGCCCCGGGTTGCTGGTGGCAGACGCTAGCATCTGGGGAACTTCTCTGTTGGGAGTCACCATTTGGCATGCAATCTGTGGGTTTTATTTGTTTATTTATTTTTCCTCCCGGTTATGTTGCCCTCTGAGATTTCAAAACTCCCCATAGACCTACTGGTGAGAGGGTTTCCTGGTGTTTGGAAACTTCTCCTCTTTTAAGATTCCCTTCCTGGTACAGATCTCCATCCCTAACTCTTTTCCCTCTCTTTTTATCTTTTATATTTTGTCCTACCTCCTTTCAAAGACAATGGGCAGCTTTTCTGGGTGCCTGATGTACTCTGCCAGCATTCAGAAGTTGTTTTGTGGAATTTGCTTAGCATTCAAATGTTCTTTTGATTAATTTGTGGGGAAGAAAGTGGTCTCCCAGTCCTATTCCTCTGCCATCTTGAGGACTTCTTTGTTAAACTTATTCCTCAGCATTTTATTCTCTTTGATAATATTGTGAATGGAATTTATTGTCTTTTTGTTTTTTGGTCATGCCTTGAGCCTTGTTCTGTGACTAGGGATTGAACCTGGGCCCTCAGCAGTGAAAGTGTGGTGTCCTAACCACTTGACAACCAGTGAATTCCCTTCCTTTTCTTTTTAGATTGTTAATTGATAGCACTTACACATGCTATTAACGTCTTTAATTGCTAGCACTTACACATACTATTTACTTCAGAAGTTGACCTTGGTTGCTGAGACCTTTCTGAGATTGTTAATCAGTTCTTGTTGTTTCGTATATGTATGTGTGTATTGATTCTCTAGGATTTTCTACATATGGGGTAATGTTTCATGCAAATAAAGAAAGTTTCAATTTTCTCTTTCCAATAGGATTTTTTTTTCATCTCTTTTACCTACCTAACTGCACTGTCTAGAACCACCAGTACAATGTTAAATTAAAGTGGTAAGGTAAAAACACTCTGCATTTGTTCCCAAACTTGTGGATGGCATTTATTCTTTCATCATTATACCATGTTTTTAGCAGTGTATTTTTGTGAATGCTAATCCCTGCTATACATGATATTGCCTACCTTCTATCAGTAGACTTCTTTGGCTTGTCACTGCATGCTAGCCTGATGTTGAGGTATCTTCTCTACTCCCCTGGTACAATCTAAATTTTAAGTAGGCGATATACTAGGTCCTCATTGCCAGTCCTTTCTCATCAATGCTGTCCCTGTCAGCTGTGCATATGTGCATGCTCAGTGACTCAGTGACTCTTTTGCAATCCCATGGATTTTATGTAGCCCACCAAGCTCCTCTGACCATGAAAATTTCCAGACAAGAATATTGGATTGTTTTGCCATTTTCTACTCTGTGGAATCTTCCCCACCTAGGGATGGAACTTACATCTCCTGTGTCAAGAACCTCTAGTGATCTGAGCCATGATGATTGTTTTATCTCTCTCCAAAGAGTAATGAGGACTTCTCAGGTGGCACTAGTGATAAAGAACCCACTTGCCAATGCAGGAGACATGGGTTTAATCCTTGGGCCAGGAAGATCCCCTGAAGAAGAAAATGCAACCCACTCCAGTATTCTTGCCTGGAGAATCCCATGGAGAGAAGAGCCTGCCCATCCCCTAAAAATGTAAGGCATTTGTTCCATAGAGGAGAAGATTTGGGGCAAAGCTTCATGACTTTCTCTCAACAATGGCTTCTCACTTCCTTCAACCCTGACCCACTCTTTCTCATCTGTTTCATGGATTATAATTTCTCATCCATTTCAGGGAATAGCCATTTTCTTCTCCAGGGGATCTTCCTGACCCAGGGATTGAACCCTCATCTCCTGCATTGCAAGCAAATTCTTTACCACCTGAGGCACCAGGGAAGCCCATTTCATGGACATTACCTTGGAAATGTTCACACTCTATCTCCGAGGTTCCTATATGCTCAAGTAGCCTACTCTTATTCTTTTGCATTTCACTTGAAAAAAAAAAACTAAAACTAAAAATATTAGCTGAATATTTTTTACTTGTTAATCAATATAAGTCTGGAAATTCCATTTAGCACAATAAAAAGATAAAAGGGAAACAAATGTCATATTGCTTTTATATGGAGAAATCATGGTTTTCTATGTAGAATATCTCCCCAACTATTCTAAAATTAATAAATGTATTTAATTAGACTGCAGGATATAAATCAATATATAATGATCAATTGTATTTTTGCATACTAACAATGAATATGTGGAAATCAATATTTGAAATATCTGTAATTGAAATGCAGTATTGAAATATAATCATTCAATATGAAATACTTAGGTGTAAATCTAACAAATCATGTCCAGAACTCATATGCTGAAAATTTACAAAATGCTGATTAAAAAAAAAAAATCAAAGATCTAAATAACTAGAGACACAAATTCATGAATTGGAAGATTCATCATGACAAAGGTGTTAATTCACCCATCCATTTGATATACAGGTTTTAGGTAATTCCTATTAAAATTCTAACAAGACTGTAAATAAGAACAAGATTATTCTAAAATCTGTACTGAAAAGACCAAGAAACTAGAATAGCTAAAAAAACATTCTGGAAAAAAATACAATAGGAGGAAATACGTTGTCTAAATTCAAGACACATTACATGCTTATACTAATCAAGACTAAGTGGTACTGGCAGAGAGATAGACATAGTGATAATGGAACAGAATAGAGAACCTAGAAGTAGCCCACACAAAAGTATGAACAACTGATTTTTGACATACATGAAAAAGCAATTCAATGGACAAAGAATGGTCTTTTTAACAAATGCTAGACAAATTGGATAGCCACAGAAATAAAGAAAAAGGAACATGGGCCTAAAATAAACAATTTATGCAAAAAGTTTTTTATTCCAACCAAATATCATAATCCATATCTCACATAGGTTTTAACAAAGTTATTTATGGTCATTAAGTTATGACATAAATTATGATCCTTGACACTTATTCAATAAGAAAAACATGATTTTTTATTAAACATTTAATTGCTTAATTTTTATTTTTATGTAAAAATCCAATGGAAATTGCATGTGTCTCTTAATATTTACAAATATATTATATCCTGATACCTTGTTTATATACCAAAATGATAGTGTAGTGTTAGTTGCTCAGTCATGTCTGACTCTTTGTGACCCCATGGACTGTAGCCCATCAGGCTCCTCTGTCCATGGGATTCTCCAGGTAAGAATACTGGAGTGTATTTATCTGTTAAAACTATCATGAAATTATCAAGATAATACAGGCTTGGAAGTCTTTTTTCATTAGAAAAACAGCAACTTTTATTATGTATAAATACATGTTTAAATACGTATGGTTTGCCTGCAATGCCAAGTAGATGTTATTTTTGTTAATCCAAATGATTTTAATAAACTTTGCTGTTTTTCTAATGAAAAAAGACTTGCAAGCCTGTATTACCTTGATAATTTCATGTTAGTTTTAAAAGTTAAATAGCTGCCATATATTGGTCTCCACAGTCCCTATAGTAACCATGGGATACTAATCTCTTAAATATTAAAATCTCAGCCAAAATGCTGCACATTGTGCAAAGTCAGTACAAAAGTTATGATGTAATTGAAATAATTTATTAAGGAACTTTGTAAGAATTTTAGAATTTTTGGTTAGAATTATAGTCACAATAATATGAATAATTTATTAGAATAATAAAGGTAAAGGACCATATAAACTCAAAATTACTATTTTTTAAAAAAGAAAATTATAATGCTCTTTAAGAACATTTATATGCTTACAAAGGCTTTCATAGAAAGTAATAATCTCAAATATTTTTGAGTTTGCAGATGGTTATTCATTGACATTGTAATAGTAGTAAATGGAGAATTAAACATTAAAAGGTTTCTCTAGAGACCTTTTACATCTTCCTCATATTACTGTAAAGAACATATGTATTAATGTGATTAAGGGGCAATATCTCAATATGAAATAATCATGTGGCATCAGGCAATATTCAGTGCTCTTGAATTCTTACAGCATCAGTTTTCACTAAAATCAAATTAGGTAAATGTGCTGTTAAATAACAAACTTGTGTATATATAAGGTGGACAGTGGTGCAGGATACAGGATGCTTGGGGCTGGTGCACTGGGATGACCCAGAGGGATGGTACAGGGAGGGAGGTGGGAGGGGGGTTATGGATGGGGAACATGTGTACACCCGTGGCAGATTCATGTAGATGTATGGCAAAACCAATACAATATTGTAAATTAAATAATAATAATAAATGATAAATGGTTAAAATAAATAAAATAAAAATATAAAACAGAATAAAATTATAAATAGATATGTTTATTTAATTTGACATCATTTTACATCTTAAAATATAATAATGAAAATGCTTCAGTTACTACATAAATTATTCATTTTGACTACAAACAAGGTTTCAATCAGATAAATAAGGTTGTAATTCAGCTCCATATGCTTAATGTTTCTGTTTAGATTGAAAGCCTGCACTGAATTAGTAAAGGCATTGCACCTATTTCTTTAAGCAAAGCATGCCTACTTTTGAAAAGTTTATATGAAAAATGGTAAGAAAATTATCATTAAGTTGTCAAATATTTCATAGTATATACTGATATATTATGCAATATATTGTATAAATAAAAGTATATTTTATTAACATAATTATTTTCTCATGTAATGTATAATATACATTATGTATTATAAAATATAGTGAAATTGCTCAGTCGTGTCCGACTCTTTGTGACCCCCGTGGACTGCAGCCCACCAGGCTCCTCCATCCATGGATTTTTCTAGGCAAGAGTACTGGGGTGGGTTGTCATTTCCTTCTCCAGGGGATCTTTCCAACCCAGAGATAGAACCCGGGTGTCCCACATTGCAGGCAGATGCTTTACTGTCTGAGCAACCAGGGAATCCCAGGAATGAATATATATACATATATATATATATATATATATATATATATACATACATATATATAAATAATACAATAAACACTATTTTTGTATATTTAAAATTTATATGTAACTGGGTACTCTGTATTATTTTTGCTAAATATAACAACCCTACCATTAAATAATACAGAGTAAGGAAAACACACACTACTGTGAGTCAACAGCTATATAAATATTACAGTGAATATGATACTCCAAAATCTTTCTTCCAGTTACATGGGAGAAACGGTTTCCCACCTGTATCTCTTTGCACAGAATATATTAATTAACATTTAGAGCTATTAATTACCAGATATTGTGAAAGAAAATAGAAAGATAAATATCTAGTCAACTTAGGAACAAGGGAGAAGAGTTCAAGTTTTGGGAGGGTGGTATGAGGCAGACAAAATCAAGTCTGGTTTCTCAGGAAATAATATTTTAAAATTATCAAGTGTCTCAGAGACTACATTGAGACAGAGAGCAAATAAAAGACCATGACTAGTATACATGGAAAAAGTCATTTTTCATGGGGACTCATGTGCAGAAAAACAATTTTGTCTTAGAGAGTTAGAGAAGAAATAGACGATTGGTATTTTCCCCTTGTGTCTTGCTCAAAGTTAAGAGGATTATAAATTTGCTTCCAGTTTTTGAGACTTGAAATTAAATACCATAATACAAGATTTCTAGTATGAGCTCATTAGTTTAAAGTCATGTATTTTTCTTCTCTTCTTGAAATTAACAAGGAGAATAAGGCAACAGAAATGTACACCTCTTATATGACACTAGGAACAGCTGAAACCTTAAATAATAAAAAAGATGTCTGCCCTGCCACCTGCAGTGGACATAGGAGAGTATTATCACCTGAAGTAGAGAATATGGGACTTTCCAGATGGCACAGTGGTAAAGAATTCGCCTGCCAGTGTAGGAGGCACCAGAGATGCATGTTTGATCCCTGGGTTAGGAAGCTCCCTTTGAGTAGAAAATGGCAACCGACTCCAGTATTCTTGCCTGGAAAATTACAGAAGTCAGGAGCCTGAGATGAAAATAGTAAATTCTGTGTGCAATACTGGGAACAGTGTGCAAAGACTGCAGGCGTGGTCTTGTTCTGAAGCTTAGAGCAACAACATAGTGAGGAACTTTTAGTGGAGGAAATATTCAAGAAGAAATAGGAAAAGAAAAATATTGAAATATGTGAATAGATATGTTACTATCTGGATAATAAGAACCTCAGAAAAATAGAGAAATGAAAATGCAGAGAAGGAAATATTTGTAAAATCAATGGAGATAAGTTTCTCAGACTTAACAAAGCATAAAAGTAGCAAAATGGAAGTGATTCAGAGCATACTGGAAACGGAGAAATAAACTGCAACACACACATACAGAGAGTCACATGAGAGTGAAATTTTTCTAAATGTCAAACAAAAAAGGAAATTCTAAAAGCTTACAGACAGAAAATTCTGAAAGCTTACATAAAACAAACAAGAGTTATATGGAGACTTAGATTTTCAAATAGCAGCATGAGTTGTAAGAAATTGAAGAAAAAGAATGTAAAATTTACATATGTATTTATTTAAACTGTCATTTAAATATATATGCAAAGTGAAATCATTCCCAGGCATATAAGTCCCAGAAATTTTGTTACAAGAGATAAGGCAGTGCGGGCCTAAGATGGTGGAGGAATAGGAAAGGAAGACCAGTTTCTCCCTCACAAATTCCTCAAAAGAACATTTCAATGCTGAGCAAACTCCACAAATCAACTTCTGAATGCTGGCAGAGGACATCAGGCACCCAGAAAATCAGATCATTGTCTTCAAAAACAGGTAGGAAAAAATATAAAAGATGAAAAAAGAGACAAAGAAGGTGGGGAAGGAGCTCCATCCGGGAAGGGAATTTTAAGAAGAGAGGTTTCCAAACACCAGGAAACACTCTCCCTGCTGAGTCTGTGGTGAGCCTTGGAAACACAGAGGGCAACATAACAGGAAGGAAAAATAAATAAATAATTAAAACCAGCAGATTACAAGCCCAACAGTAACTCCCCCAGTGGAAAAGCAGCGCAGACGCCTGCATCAGCCACTAGCAAGTGGGGGCAGGGCAGGGAAGCGCGGGAGGTGCGGGCTGCAGTGCTTTGTAAGAATCAGGCAGGAACACCCCACGCGTAACCAGAACGATCTAACTTGGTCTAGGAAACCAGACTGTGGGATAGCTACCATGCGAAAAGCTTTAACTTAAGACACCGCCAGGACCTCGCGCAGAACAAAGGACAGAATGGAAATAGCCGTCTGCAGACCATCCCCTGCCGGGGACAGGCAGCCAGAGCCGTAAGGGCTGGAAAGGGGCAATTGCAGCCCCGGAGAGACTTTACCTACCAAACTGCAAGCAGGCTTCTTTGCTAAGACTTCTGGGGGTGCTGGACAGTCACCATCTGCCTCACAAGGGATGCCAGCGGTACACCCAGAAAACTGAGCAACAGAGACAGAAAAGGCGACAAGTCGCAGCGACCGCGCTCGCCAAACTCCTGAGCTACTTGGACCTGGGAAGGGCACAAAACGCAGTCCTGACCAAATCTGTGCCTCTGAGGGCTACCTGAGCACCAAACCTGAGCGGCTTAGACGCGGGAGGTGCACGCAGCCTAGGGCCCGCCTCAGACCGTTCCCAGATGAGCATCGTAGAGCCAGAGCAGTTTGTGCACTGCGAGAAGGGACAGGTCCAGCGGGACTGAGACACTGTGTGCACACGACAGTGATATTTGTTTGCAGCATCACCCCCTCCCCACAGCGAGACTGAACAAGTGAGCCTAAAAAAAAAAAACAAAAACAAAGTGTCCACCACCACCCCCCTGTGTCAGGACGGAAATCAGACACTGAAGAGACCAGCAAACAGAAGTTAAACAGAGGGAACCGCCTTGGAAGTGACCCCACACTGCCCACAACACCAGAGAAAGGGCCAGAAATATCTTTACTATTTTTACAATCATTCCTTTTTTTTTTCTTTCTTCTTTTCTTTTTTGGTTTGTTTTTTGTTGACACTGGTGTGGGGTTGTTTTTTCTTCTATTCTTTATCTTCTTTTTTTAAAACTTTTTTAAAATTGTTAAGTTTTCTATTTCTCCTTTAATTTTTATTTCTATAACCTACTATTACTTTTCAAAAAAAAGACTATTTTTTTAAGGCAAACACCATATATAGTCTTTGTGTGGTTGTTGTTGGTGTTTTTTAATAATTCTTGTGACTTTGTTTTTTGTGTGTTTTTTTTGTTTGTTTTCTTGTTTTGTTCTTTTTTTCTTTTTTCCTTCTGCTTCTTTTCTTTAATATTGTATTTTTGAAAATCCAACCTCTACTTTAGATTTTTAATCTTTGCTTTTTGGTTTTTGTTGTCAATTTTGTACATTTAAAAACCCAAACTTCACTAATGGCTTGACCACTCTCTCCTCCTTTGGACTCTCCTTTTTCTCCACCAGGTGGCCTCTGTCTCTTTCCTCCCCCTTCTCTTCTCTATCCAACTCTGTGAATCTCTGTGTGTTTCAGACGGTGGAGAGCACATAAGGAACTGGTTACTGGCTGGATTTATCTCTCTCCTTTTCATTCCCCTTTTTTATACTCCTGGCCACCTCTGTCTACTTCCTCCCTCTCCTCTTCCCTGTATAAATCCGTAAATACCTCTGAGCAGTCCAGACTATGGAGCACACATAAGGAAGTGATTACTGGCTAGCTTGCTCTCTCCTCTTTTGATCTCACCACATTTCATTCCAGTCACCTCTAACTACCCCCTCCTTCTTCTCTTCTCCATGTAACTCAGTGAACCTCTCTGGGTGTCCCTCAATGTGGAGAAACTTTTCATCTTTAACCTAGATGTTTTATCATTGGTGCTGTATGGATAGAGAAGTCTAGAGGCTACTGTAAAAATAAAAACTGAAAACCAGAAGCTGGAGGCTTAAGTCCAAAGCCTGAGAACATCAGAGAACTCCTGAATTCAAGGAACATTAAGCAATAGGAGCTCATCAAAAGCCTCCATACCTACACTGAAACCAAGCTCCACACAATGGCCAACAAGTTCCAGAGCAAGACATACCACGAAAATTCTCCAGCAACACAGGAACACACCCCTGAGCTTCAATATACAGGCAGCTCAAAGTTACTCCAAAACCATTGACGTCTCATAACCCATTACTGGTCACTCCACTGCACTCCAGAGAGAAGAAACCCAGCTCCACCCACCAGAACTCCAACACAAGCCTCCCTAACCAGGAAACCTTGACAACCCCACCCACAGTGAGGAAGCTCCATAATAAAGAGAACTCCACAAATTACCAGAATATAAAAAGGCCACCCCAAACGCAGCAATATAACCAAGATGAAGAGACAGAGGAATACTCAGCAGGTAAAGGAACAGGAGAAATGCCCACCAAACCAAACAAAAGAGGAAGAGATAGGGAATCTACCTGAGAAAGAATTCCGAATATTGATAGTGAAAATGATCCAAAATCTTGAAATCAAAATGGAATCACAGATAAATAGCCTAGAGACAAGGATTGAGAAGATGTAAGAGAGATTTAACAAGGACCTAGAAGAAATAAGAAAGAGTCACTATATAATGAATAACACAATAAATGAGATCAGAAACACTCTGGAGGCAACTAATAGTAGGATAATGGAGGCAGAAGATAAGATTAGTGAAATAGAAGATAGAATGGTAGAAATAAATGAATCAGAGAGGAAAAAAGAAAACTGAATTAAAAGAAATGAGGACAATCTCAGAGACCTCCAGGACAATATGAAATGCTCCAACATTCGAATTATAGGAGTTCCAGAAGAAGAAGACAAAAAGAAAGACCATGAGAAAATCCTTGAGGAGATAATAGTTGAAAACTTCCCTAAAATGGGGAAGGAAATAATCACCCAAGTCCAAGAAACCCAGAGAGTTCCAAATAGGATAAACCCAAGGCAAAACACCCCAAGATGCATATTAATCAAATTAACAAAGATCAAACACAAAGAACAAATATTAAAAGCAGCAAGAAAAAAAAAAAAACAACAAATAACACAGAAGGGGATTCCCATAAGGATAACAGCTGATCTTTCAATTGAAACTCTTCAGACCAGGAGGGAATGGCAAGACATACTTAAAGTGATGAAAGAAAATAATCTACAGCCCAGATTACTGTACTCAGAAAGGATCTCATTCAAATGCGAAGGAGAAATCAAAAGCTTTACAGACAAGCAAAAGCTGAGAGAATTTAGCACCACCAAACCAGCTCTCCAACAAATTCTAAAAGATATTCTCTAGACAGGAAACACGAAAAGGGTATATAAACCCGAACCCAAAACAATAAAGTAAATGGTAATGGGATCATACTTATCAATAATTACCTTAAACGTAAATGGGTTGAATGCCCCAACCAAAAGACAAAGACTGGCCGAATGGATACAAAAACAAGACCCCTCTATATGCTGCTTACAAGAGACCCACCTCAAAACAAGGGACACATACAGACTGAAAGTGAAGGGCTGGAAAAAGATATACCACGCAAATAGAGACCAAAAGAAAGCAGGAGTGGCAATACTCATATCCGATAAAATAGACTTTAAAACAAAGGCTGTGAAAAGAGACAAAGAAGGCCACTACATAATGATCAAAGGAACAATCCAAGAAGAAGATATAGCAATTATAAATATATATGCACCCAATATAGGAGCCCCACAATATGTAAGACAAATGCTAACAAGTATGAAAGGGGAAATCAACAATAACACAATAATAGTGGGAGACTTTAATACCCCACTCACACCTATGGACAGATCAACTAAACAGAAAATTAACAAAGAAACGCAAACTTTAAATGATACATTAGATCAGTTAGACCTAAATGATATCTATAGGACATTTCACCTCAAAACAATGAATTTCACCTTTTTTTCAAGTGCTCATGAAACCTTCCCAGGATAGATCACATCCTGGGCCCATAAATCTAAACTTGATAAATTTAGAAAAATCGAAATCATTCCAAGCATCTTTTCTGACCATAATGCATTAAGATTAGATCTCAATTACAGGAGAAAAACTATTAAAAATTCCAACATATGGAGGTTGAACAACACACTTCTGAATAACCAACAAATCACAGAAGAAATCAAAAAAGAAATCAAAATATGCATAGAAACGAATGAAAATGAAAACACAACTACCCAAAACCTGTGGGACAATATAAAAGCAGTGCTAAGAGGAAAGTTCATAGCAATACAGGCATACCTCAAGAAACAAGAAAAAAGTCAAATAAATAACCTAACTCTACACCTAAAGCAACTAGAAAAGGAAGAATTGGAGAACCCCAGAGTTAGTAGAAGGAAAGAAATCGTAAAAATTAGGGCAGAAATAAATGCAAAAGAAACAAAAGAGACCATAGCAAAAATCAACAAAGCCAAAAGCTGGTTCTTTGAAAGGATAAATAAAATTGACAAACCATTAGCCAGACTCATCAAGAAGCAAAGAGAGAAAAATCAAATCAATAAATTAGAAATGAAAATGGAGAGATCACAATAGAGAACACAGAAATACAAAGGATCATAAGAGACTACTATCAGCAGTTGTATGCCAATAAAATGGACCAACGTGGAAGAAATGGACAAATTCTTAGAAAAGTACAATATTCCAAAACTGAACCAGGAAGAAATAGAAAATCTTAACAGACCCCATAACAAGCACAGAAATTGAAAGTGTAATCAGAAATCTTCCCAGCAAACAAAAGCCCAGGTCCAGACGGCTTCACAGCTGAATTCTACCAAAAATTTAGAGAAGAGCTAACACCTATCCTACTCAAACTCTTCCAGAAAATTGCAGAGGAAGGTAAACTTCCAAACTCATGCTATGAGGCCACCATCACCCTAATACCAAAACCTGACAAAGATGTCACAAAAAAAGAAAACTACAGGCCAATATCACTGATGAACATAGATGCAAAAATCCTCAACAAAATTCTAGCAATCAGAATCCAACAACACATTAAAAAGATCATACACCATGACCAAGTGGGCTTATCCCAGGGATGCAAGGATTCTTCAATATCCTTAGCTTCTTGCTTTTCCCAATTTGGATTTCCTCTTTATATTCTTTGGTTCTAGCGCTCTGGATTGCTGTGGCCAAAACTTCCAGAACTATGTTGAAATAGTAAGCAGTGAAAGTGGGACACCCTTGTTCTTGGTTCCTGACTTTAGATGGGGAACATGCTTTCAATTTTTCAGCGCAATTGAGGGATACAATGTTTGCTGTGGGTTTGTCATAGATAGCTTTTATTATGTTGAGGTATGTTCCTTGCTAATTCCTTTCGCTTTCTGATGAGTTTTTATCATAAAATGGATATTGAATTGTGTCAATAGGCCTTCTCTGGCGATGCTATTGAGGATAATCATATGGTTTTTATTTTTCAATTTGTTAATCGTGGTGAATTATATTGATTTGATTTGC
>NW_017199819.1:0-7205 GCF_001704415.2 Capra hircus
TTCTTTCCCTGGGTGGTCGGGAAAGAATTCCGGCATTCCCGTCGCATCTCAAGAGGAGGCGCTCTCCACAGGAAACGAGAGGAACTCCAGGGTCGTGCCACCATTCCCAGAGTCCCCCAGATGTCTCCGTGCATTCCAGGGAAACCTGTTTTCCCTGCACTGCCTCGACTTTCAAGCCGAGGATCGACTCACACCACGTGGCACGTGGGACAGCCCTATGTGAAAGCGTCGTGGAAAGCCCCTGATCCCTTGATCCACGCTAAGTGAAGCACGACACTGCTGCTACAGCTCGGGCGGGAAAGCGCAGGTGCATGCCCCCACTCGAGACGAGGACTGACTCCCCTGGGGAGACTACAGAAGAACCCCAAGATCCATGTCTGCCACTGGAGAGGAATCCTCAAGGTAACGCCACCGAATCCACACAAGATCTTTAGGCCCCGGCATCGACGGGAGAGGAATCCTGAGAGGCCCCGAGCAACTCTCATGGGACTGGCCTTCCCTGAGGCCACCAGAGCGGGTCCCTGAGGTCCCCGTCATAAGTCGAGAGCTCCTGCCGCAACTCGAGAAAATCCAGGAGGTTCTCCCCTCCAGGCGAGATGAGGCCCATTTCCGCTGAGGCGTCTCAAGGCTAATCATACCTAACCTCTGGAACTTCCAAAGGGTCCTTCACACCCCTTGCTGCAACTCAAGAAGTTCCCCGACATACCCGTCTCCACTCGATTGGAAGCACGAGAGTCCCGCCCACATCCAGAGGAGCCCCGTTTTCGCCTCCTAGCTCGAGAGGAGGGATCCTTTCCCTGCGTGGTCGGAAAGAATTCCCGGCGTTCCCGTCGCATCTCAAGAGGAGGCACTCTCCACAGGAAAGGCGAGAGGAACTACAGGGTCGTGCCACCATTCCCAGAGTCCCCCAGATGTCTCAGTCCATTCCAGGGAAACCTGTTTTCCCTGCACTGCCTCGACTTTCAAGCGAGGATCGACTCACACCACGGTGGCACGTGGGACAGCCCTGGGGAAAGCCTCGTGGGAAAGACTCGATGGAAAGCCTCGAGGGAAAGCCTCGAGGGAAAGCTCGAGGAAAGCCACAGATCCCTTGATCCACGCGAATGGAAGCGTGACAGTGCTGCTACAGCTCGGGAGGAACGCGCACTTGCATGCCCCTCTCGAGACGAGGACTGACTCCCCTGGGAGACTCCAGAATTAACCCAAGATCCATGTCAGCACTGGAGAGGAATCCTCAGTTTCCGGCACCGACTCCACACAAGGTCTTAGGCCCAGGCTGCGACGAGAGAGGAATCTTGAGAGGCCCTCGAGCAACTCCCATGGGGACTGGCCTTTCCTGAGGCCACCAGAGCGGGTCCCTGAGGTCCGCGTCGTAAGTCGAGAGCACCTGCCGCAATTCGAGAAAAATCCAGGAGGTTATGCCCTCCAGGCGAGATGAGGCCTATTTCTGCTGAGGCGTCTCCAGGCTAATCACACCTAAACTCTGGAACTTCCAAAGTGTCTTCACACCATATCTGCAACTCAGGAAGTTCGCCGACAAATCCGTCTCCCACTCGAGAGAAACCACGAGAGTCTCCGCCCACATACAGAGGAGACCCGTTTCTGCTTCATAGTTCGAGAGGAGGGATCCTTTCCCTGTGTGGTCGGGAAAGAATTCCCAGCGTTCCCGTCGCATCTCAGGAGGAGGCGCTCTCCCACAGGAAAGGCGAGAGGAACTCCAGGGTCGTGCCACCATTCCCAGAGTCAACCAGATGTCTCCCGTCCATTCCAGGGAAACCTGTTTTTCCCTGCACTGCCTCGACTTTCAAGCCGAGGATCGACTCACACCACGGTGGCACGTGGGACAGCCCTGTGGAAAAGCTTCGAGGGAAAGCCCCAGATCCCTTGATCCATGGGAAGAGAAGCGCGACACTGCTGTTACAGCTCGGGAAGAAAGCACACCTGCATGCCCCCACTCGAGACGAGGACTGACTTACCTGGGGAGACTCCAGAAGTACCCCAAGTTCCATGTCAGCACTGGAGAGGAATCCTCAGGTTCCGGCACCCGGCTCCAGACAAGGTCTTAGGCCCCGGCATCGACGGGAGAGGAATCCCGTGAGGCCCCCGAGCAACTCGCATGGGGACTGGCCTTTCCTGAGGCCACCAGAGCGGGTCCCAGAGGTCCCCATCGTAAGTCGAGAGCACCTGCTGCAACTCGAGAAAATCCAGGAGGTTCTCCCCTCCAGGCGAGATGAGGCCCATTTCCGCTGAGGCGTCTCAAGGCTAATCAATACCTAACCTCTGGAACTTCCAAAGGGTCCTTCACACCCTTGCTGCAACTCAAGAAGTTCCCCGACATACCCGTCTCCACTCGAGAGGAAGCACGAGAGTCCCGCCCACATCCAGAGGAGCCCCGTTTTCGCCTCCTAGCTCGAGAGGAGGGATCCTTTCCCTGCGTGGTCGGGAAAGAATTCCCGGCGTTCCCGTCGCATCTCAAGAGAAGGTGGCTCTCCACAGGAAAGGCGAGAGGAACTCCTGGGTCGTGCCACCATTCCAGAGTCCCCCAGATGTCTCAGTCCATTCCAGGGAAACCTGTTTTCCCTGCACTGCCTCGACGTTCGAGCCGAGGATCGATTCACACCACGGTGGTACGTGGGACATCCCTGTGGGAAAGCCTCGTGGGAAAGCCTCGAGGGAAAGCCACAGATCCCTTGATGCACGAGAAGGGAAGCGTGACACTGCTGCTACAGCTCGGGAGGAAAGCGCACGTGCATGGCCCCACTCGAGACGAGGACTGACACGCCTGGGGGGACTCCAGAAGTACCCCAAGTTCCATGTCAGCACTGGAGAGGAATCCTCAGGTTCCGGCACCGACTCCACACAAGGTCTTAGGCACCGGCATCGACGGGAGAGGAATCCTGAGAGGCCCCAGAGCAACTCGCATGGGGACTGGCCTTTCCTGAGGCCACCACATCGGGTCCCTGACGTCCCCATCGTAAGTCGAGAGCACCTGCCGCAACTCGAGAGAATCCAGGAGGTTCTCCCCTCCAGGCGAGATGAGGCCCATTTCTGCTGAGGCTTCTCCAGGATATTCACCTAACGTCTGGAACTTCCAAAGGGTTCTTCACACCCTTGCTGCAACTCAAGAAGTTCCCCGACATACCCGTCTCCACTCGAGAGGAAGCACGAGAGTCCCGCCCACATCCAGAGGAGCCCCGTTTCCGCCTGCTAGCTCGAGAGGTGGGATCCTTTCCCTTCGTGGTCGGGAAAGAATTCCAGGCGTTCCCGTCCCATCTCAAGAGGAGGCACTCTCTACAAGAAAGGCGAGAGGAAATCCAGGTTCGTGCCACCATTCCCAGAGTCCCCCAGATGTCTCAGTCCATTCCAGGGAAAACAGTTTTCCCTGCACTGCCTCGAATTTCAAGCCGAGGATCGACTCACGACATGGTGGCACGTGGGACAGCCCTGTGGGAAAGCCTCGTGGGAAAGCCTCGTAGGAAATCCTCGAGGGAAAGACACAGATCCCTTGATCCACGCGAATGGAATCGTGACACTGCTGCTACAGCTCGGGACGAAAGCGCACGTGCATGGCCCCACCCGAGACGAGGACTGACTCCCCTGGGGAGACTTCAGAAGTACCCCAAGGTCCATGTCAGCACTGGAGAGGAATCCTCAGGTTCCGGCACCGAGTACACACATGGTCTTAGGCCCCGGCATCTACGGGAGAGGAATCCCGAGAGGCCCCAGAGTAACTCGCATGGGGACTGGCCATTCATGAGGCCACCAGATCGGGTCCCTGAGGTCCCCATCGTAAGTCGAGAGCACCTGCCGCAACTCGAGAAAATCCAGGAGGTTCTCCCCTCCAGGCGAGATGAGGCCCATTTCCAATGAGGCAACTAGGGGGTAATCACACTTTAACTCTGGAACTTGCAAAGGGTCCTTCAAACCCTTGCTGCAACTCAAGAAGTTATCCGACATACCCTTCTCCACTCAAGCGGAATCCGAGAGTCCCGCCCATATCCAGAGTGGCCCCGTTTCCGCCTGCTAGCTCGAGAGGAGGGATCCTTTCCCTGCGTGGTCGGGAAAGAATTCCCGGCGTTCCCGTCGCATCTCAAGAGGAGGCGCTCTCCACAGGAAAGGCGAGAGGAACTCCAGGGTCGTGCCACCATTCCCAGTGTCCCCCAGATGTCTCAGTCCATTCCAGGGAAAACTGTTTTCCCTTCACTGCCTCGACTTTAAAGCCGAGGATCGACTCACACCACCGTGGCACGTGGGAAAGCCCTGTGGGAAAGCCTCGTGGGAAAGCCTCATGGGAAAGTCAAGAGGGAAAGCCACAGATCCCTTGATCCACAAAAAGGGAAGCGTGACTCGGCTGCTACAGCTCGGGAGGAAAGCGCACGTGCATGCCCCACTCGAAAAGAGGACTTACGCCTCTGGGGAGACTCCAGAAGTCCCCGAAGATCCATGTCGGCACTGGAGAGGAATCCTCAGGTTCCGGCACTGACTCCACACAAGGTCTTAGGCCCCCGGCATCGACGGGAGAGGAATCCCGAGAGGCCCCCGAGCAACTCGCCTGGGGGACTGGCCTTTCATGAGGCCACCAGAGCGTGTCCCTGAGGTCCCCGACGTAAGTCGAGAGCACCTGCCGCAACTCGAGAAAATCCAGGAGTTCTCCACTCCAGGCGACATGAGGCCCATTTCCGCTGAGGTATCTCGACGCTAATCACACCTTACCTCTGGAAATTCCAAAGGGTCCTTCACACCGTTGCTGCAACTCAAGAAGTTCCCCGACATACCCGTCTCCACTCGAGAGGAAGCAGGAAAGTCCCGCCCATATCCAGAGGAGCCACGTTTCCGCCTCCTAGCTCGAGAGGTTTGATCCTTTCCCTGCGTGTTCGGGAAAGAATTCGCGGCGTTCCGTCGCATCTCAAGAGGAGGCGCTCTCCAGAGGAAAAGCGAGAGGAACTCCAGGTTCGTGCCACCATTCCCAGAGGCCCCAGATGTCTCAGTCCATTCCAGGGAACCTGGTTTCCCTGCACTGCCTCGACTTTCAAGCCGAGGATCGACTCACACCACAGTGGCACGTGGGGCAGCCCTGTGGGAAAACCTCGTGGGAAAGCCTCGAGGGAAAGCCACAGATCCCTTGATCCACGCAAAGGGAAGGGTGACACTGCTGCTAAAGCTCGGGAGGAAAGCGCACTTGCATGGCCCCACTCGAGACGAGGACTGACACCCCTGGGGAGACTCCAGAAGTACCCCAAGATCCATGTCAGCACTGGAGAGGAATCCTCAGGTTCCGGCACCGACTCCACACAAGGTCTTAGGCCCCTCCATTGACGTGAGAGGAATCCCGAGAGGCCCCTGAGCAACTCGCATGGGGACTGGCCTTTCCTGAGGCCACCACAGCGGGTCACTGAGGTCCCCGTCGTAAGTCGAGAGCACCTGCCGCAACTCGAGAAAATACAGGAGGTTCTCCCCTCCAGGCGAGCTGAGTCCCATTTCCGCTGAAGCGTCTCGAGGCTAATCACACCTTACCTCTGGAACTTCCTAAGGGTCCTTCACACCCTTGCTGCAACTCAAGAAGTTCCCCGATATACCCGTCTCCACTCGAGAGGAAGCACGAGAGTCCCGACCACATCCAGAGGAGCCCCGTTTCCGCCTCCTAGCTAGAGGGGTGGGATCCTTTCCCTGCGTGCTCGGGAAACAATTCCTGGCGTTCCCGTCGCATCTCAAGAGGAGGCGCTCTCCACAGGAAAGGCGAGAGGAACTCCAGGGTCGTGCCAGCATTCCCAGAGTCCCCTGGATGTCTCAGTCCATTCCAGGGAAACCTGTTTTCCCTGAACTGCCTCTACGTTCAAGCCGAGGATCGACTCACACCACGATGGCACGGGAGAGCCCTGTGGGAAAGCCTTTGGGAAAGCCTCGAGGGAAAGGCACAGATCCCTTGATCCACGCGAAGGGAAGCGCGACACTGCTGCTACAGCTGGGGAGGAAAGCGCACGTGCATGCCCCCACTCGAAACGAGGACTGACTGCCCTGGGGAGACTCCAGAAGTACCCCAAGATCCATGTCTGCACTGGAGAGGAATCCTCAGGTTCGGGCACTGAGTGCACAGAAGGTCTTAGGCCTCAGCACCGACGGGAGAGGAATCCCGAGAGGCCCGAGCAACTCGCATGGGACTGGCCTTTCCTGAGGCCACCAGAGTGGGTCCCTGAAGTACCCATCGTAAGTCGAGAGCACCTGCCACAACTCGAGAAAATCCAGGAGGTTCTACCCTCCAGGCGAGATGAGGCCCATTTCCGCTGAGGCGTCCAGAGGCTAATCACACCAGACCTCTTGAGCTTCCAAAGGGTCCTTCACACCCTTGCTGCAACTCAAGAAGTTCCCCGACATACCCGTCTCCACTCGAGAGGAAGCACGAGAGCCCCACCCACGTCCACAGTAACCCCATTTCCGCCTCCTAGCTCGAGAGGAGGGATCCTTTCCCTGCGTTGTCGGGAAAGAATTCCCGGTGTTCCCGTCGCATCTCAAGAGGAGGCGCTCTTTACAGGAAAGGCGAGAGGAACTCCAGGGTCGTGCCACCTTTCCCAGAGTCCCCCAGATGCCTCAGTCCATTCCAGGGAAACGTGTTTTCCCTGCAGTGCCTCGACTGTCAAGCGAGGATCGACTCACACAACGGTGGCACGTGGGACAGCCCTGTGGGAAAGCCTCGTGGGAAAGCCTGAAGGGAAAGCCACAGATCCCTTGATCCACTTGAAGGGAATCGTGACACTGCTGCAACAGCTGGGAGAGGAAACTGCACGTGCATGCCCCCACTCGAGACGAGGACTGACTCCCCTGGGGAGACTCCAGAAGTACCCCAGAAGTACCCACGGGGCACGTGGTACAGCCCTGTGCGAAAGCCTCGTGGGAAAGCCTCGTGGGAAAGCCTCGAGGAAAGCCACAGATCCCTTGATCCAAGCAAAGGGAAGCGTGACACTGCTGCTTCAACTCGGAGGAAAGCGCACGTGCATGCCCCCACTCGAGACGAGGACTGTGTCTCCTGGAAGTCTCCAGAAGTACCCCAAGATCCATGTCAGCACTGGAGAGGAATCCTCAGGTTCCCGGCACCAAATCCACACAAGGTCTTTGGCCCCGACATCGTCTGAAGAGGAATCCCGAGAGGCCGTCGAGCTACTCCGCATGGGACTGGCCTTTCCTGAGCCACAAGAGCGGGTCCCTAAGGT
>NW_017199820.1:0-7205 GCF_001704415.2 Capra hircus
TTCTGCTACAACACGGGAGGAAAGTGCACGTGTACCCTACTCGCGACGAGGACTGACGCCCCTGGCGAGACTCCAGAAGTAGCCCAAAATCAATGTCAGCACTGGAGAGGAATCCTCAGGTTTCGGCACGACTCCACACAAGGTCTTAGGCCCCAGCATCGAAGGGAGAGGAATCCCGAGAGGTCCCGAGGAACTCGCATGGGGACTGTCCTTTCCTGAGGCCACCAGAGGGTCACTGAAGTCCCCGTCGTAAGTCGAGAGCACCTGTCCCAACTCGAGAAAATACAGGAGGTTCTCCCCCCGCCAGGCGAGATGAGGCCATGTCCGCTGAGGCGTCTCGAGGCTAATCACACCTAACCTCTGGAACTCCCAAAGGTCCTTCACACTTTTACTGCAACTTAAGAAGTTCCCCGACATACCCGCCTCCACTCGAGAGGAAGCACGAGAGTCCCGCCCACATCCAGAGGAGCCCCGTCTCTATCTCATAGCTCGAGAGGAGGGATACTTTCCCCTGCCTGTTCCGGGGAAAGAATTCCCGGCTTTCCCGTCGCATGTCAAGAGGAGGCGCTCTCCACAGGAAAGGCGAGAGGAACTCCAGGGTCGGGCCACCATTCCCACAGTCCCCCAGATGTCTCAGTCTATTCCAGGGAAACCTGTTTTCCCTGCACTGCCTCGACTTTCAAGCCGAGGATCGACTCACTTCACGGTGGCACGTGGGACAGCCCTGTGGGAAAGCCTCGTGCGAAAGCCTCGGAAGCCGAAAAGTCACAGATCCCTTGATCCACGCGAAGGGAATCGTGACACTGTGCTACAGCTCGGGAGGAAAGCGCCGTGCATGCCCCCACTCGAGACGAGGACTGACTTCCCTGGGGAGACTCCAGAAGTACCCCAAGATCCATGTCGGCACTGGAGAGGAATCCTCAGGTTCCGGCACTGACTCCACACAAGGTCTTAGGATCCAGCATCGACGGGAGTGGAATCCCGAGAAGCACGCGAGCAACTCGCATGGGGACTGGCCTTTCCTGAGGCCACCAGATCGGGACTCTTAGGTCCCCGTCGTAAGTCGAGAGCACCTGCCGCAACTCGAGAAAATCCAGGAGGTTCTCCCCTCCAGGCGAGATGAGGCCCATTTCCACTGAGGCGTCTCAGGGTAATCAGACCTAACCTCTCCAACTTCCAAAGGGTCCTTCACAACCTTGCTGCAACTCAAGAAGTTGCCCGACATACCCGTCTCCACTCGAGAGGAAGCACGAGAGTCCCGCCCACATCCAGAGGAGCCCCGTTTCCGCCTCCTAGCTCGAGAGGAGGGATCCTTTTACTGCGTGGTCGGAAAAGAATTCCTGCCGTTTCCGTCGCATCTCAAGAGGAGGTACTCTCCACAGGAAAGGTGAGAGGAACTTCAGGGTCATGACACCATTCCCAGAGTCCCCCAGATGTCTCAGTCCATTCCAGGGACACCTGTTTTCCCTGCACTGCCTCGACTTTCAAGCCGAGGATCGACTCACACCACGGTGTCACTTGGGACAGCCCTGTGGGAAAGCCTGATGGGAAAGCCTCGTGGGTAAGCCTCGAGGGAAAGACACAGATCCCTTGATCCACGCGAAGGGAAGCGTGACACTGCTGCTACAGCTCGGGAGGAAAGCGCACGTGCATGCCCCCACTCGAGACGAGCACTGACTTCCCTGGGAAGCCTCCAGAAGTACCCCAAGATCCATGTCGGCAATGGAGAGGAATCCTCAGGTTCGGGCACTGACTCCACACAAGGTCTTAGGACCCAGCATCGACGGGAGTGGAATCCTGAGAGGCCCGGGAGCAACTCGCATGGGGACTGGCCTTTCCTGAGGCCACCAGAGCGGGGACTCTGAGGTCCCCTTTGTAAGTCGAGAGCACCTGCCGCAACTCGAGAAAATCCAGGAGGTTCTCCCCTGCAGGCGAAATGAGGCGCATTTGTGCTGAGGCGTCTCGAGGCTAATCACACCTAACCTCTGGAACTTCCAAAGGGTCCTTCACACCCTTGCTGCAACTCAAATAGTTCCCCGACATACCCGGCTCCACTCGAGAGGAAGCACGAGAGTCCTGCCCACATCCAGAGGAGCCCCGTTTCCGCCTCTTAGCACAAGAGGAGGGATCCTTTCCCTGCGAGGTCGGGAAAGAATTCCCGGCGTTCCCGTCGCATATCAAGAGGAGGCGCTCTCCACAGGAAAGGCGAGAGGAACTCCAGGGTCGTGCCACCATTCCCAGAGTCCCCCAGATGTCTCAGTCCATTCCAGGGAAACCTGTTTTCCCTGCACTGCCTCGACTTTCAAGCCGAGGATCGACTCACACCACGGTGGCACGTGGGACAGCCCTGTGGGAAAGCCTCGTGGGAAAGCCTCGAGGGGAAGGCACAGATCCCTTGATCCACGCGAAGGGAAGCACGACACTGCAGCTACAGCTCGGGGGGAAAGCGCAGGTGCATGCCCCTACACGAGACGAGGCCTGACTCCCCTGGGGAGACTCCGGAAGTACCCCAACATCCATGTCAGCACTGGAGAGGAATCCTCAGGTTCCGGCACCGACTCCACACAAGGCCTTAGGCCCCGGCATCGATGGGAGAGGAATCCCGAGACCCCCAGGAGCAACTCGGATGGGGACTGGCCTTTCCTGAGGCCACCAGAGAGGGTCAGTGAGGTCCCCGTCGTAAATCGAGATCAACGGCCGCAACCCAAGAAAATCCAGGAGGTTCTCCCTTCCAGGCGAGATGAGGAACATTTCACCTGAGGCGTCTCGGGCTAATCACATCTAACATCTGGAACTTCCAAAGGGTCCTTCACACCCTTGCTGCAACTCAAGAATTTCCCCGACATACCCGTCTCCACTCGAGAGGAAGCACGAGAGTCCCGCCCACATCGAGAGGAGCCCCGTTTCCGCCTCCTAGCTCGAGAGGAGGGATCCTTTCCCCGCGTTATCGGGAAAGAATTCCCGGCGTTCCCATCGCATCTCAAGTGGAGGCGCTCTCCACAGGAAAGGCGAGAGGAACTCCGGGGTCATGCCAGCATTCCCAGAGTCCCCCAGATGTCTCAGTCCATTCCAGGGAAACCTGTTTTCTCTGCACTGTTTTGACTTTCAAGCCGAGGATAGACTCACACCACGGTGGCACGTGGGACAGCCCTGTGGGAAAGCCTCGTGGGAAAGCCTCGAGGGAATGCCACAGATCCCTTGTTCCACGTGAAGGAAAGGGTGACACTGCGGCTACCGATCGGGAGGAAATCGCACGTGCATGCCCCCCCTCGAGACGAGGACTGACTCCGCTGGGGAGACTCCAGAAGTACCCCAAGATCCATGTCAGAACTGGAGAGGAAACCTCAGGTCTGGCACCGACTCCACACAAGGTCTTAGGCCCCGATATCGACTGGAGAGGAATCCCGAGAGACCCCCGAGAGGCCCCCGAGCAACTCGCAAGGGGACTGGCCTTTCCTGAGGCCACCAGAGCGGGTCCCTGAGGTCCCCGTCGTAAGTCGAGAGCACCTGCCTTAAATCGAGAAAATCCAGGAGGTTCTCCCCTCCAGGCGAGATGAGGCTCATTTCCGCTGAGGCGTCTCGAGGCTAATCACACCTAAACTCTGGAACTTCCAAAGGGTCCTTCACACCCTTGCTGGAACTCAAGAAGTTCCGCAACATTCCCGACTCCACTCGAGAGGAAGCACGAGAGTCCCGCCCACATCCAGAGGAGCCCCGTTTCCGCCTCGTAGCTCGAGAGGAGGGATCCTTTCCCTGCGTGGTTCGGGAAAGAATTCCCGGCATTCCCGTCACATCTCAAGAGGAGGCGCTAACCACAGGAAAGGCGAGAGGAACTCCAGGGTCGTGCCACCATTCCCAGAGTCGCCCAGATGTCTCAGTCCATTCCAGGGAAACCTGTATTCCCTGCACTGCCTCAACTTTCAAGCCGAGGATCGACTCACACCACGGTGGCACGTGGGACATCCCAGTGGGAAAGCCTCGTGGGAAAACCTCGTGGGAAAGCCTCGAGGGAAAGCCACAGATCCCTTGATCCACTCGAAGGGAAGCGTGACACTGCTGCTACAGCTGGGGAGGAAAGCGCATGTGCATGCCCCACTCGAGACGAGGACTGACTCCCCTGGGGAGACTCCAGACGTACCCCAAGATCCATGTCAGCACTGGAGAGGATTCCTCAGGTTCCGGCACTGACTCCACACAAGGTCTTAGGCCCCAGCATCGACGGGAGAGGAAACCCGAGAGGCCCCCGAGAGGCCACCGAGAAACTCGAATGGGGACTGGCCTTTCCTGAGGCCACCAGAGAGGGTCCCTGAGGTCCCCGACGTAAGTCGAGAGCACCTGCCGCAACTCGAGAAAATCCAGGAGGTTCTCCCCTCCAGGCGAGATGAGGCCCATTTCCGCTGAGGCGTCTCGAGGCTAATCACACCTAAACTCTGGAACTTCCAAAGGGTCCTTCACACCCATGCTGCAACTCAAGAAGCTCCACGACATACCCGACTCCACTCGAGAGGAAGCACGAGAGTCCCGCCCATATCCAGAGGAGCCCCGTTTCCACCTCCTAGCTCGAGAGGACGGATCCTTTCCCCGGGTTGTCGGGAAAGAATTCCCGGCGTTCCCATCGCATCTCAAGTGGAGGCGCTCTCCACAGGAAAGGCGAGAGGAACTCCAGGGACGTGCCACATTCCCAGAGTACCCCAGATGTCTCAGTCCATTCCAGGGAAACCTGTTTTCCTTGCACTGCCTCGACTTTCAAGCCGAGGATCGACTCACACCACGGTGGCACGTGGGACAGCCCTGTGGGAAAGCCTCGTGGGAAAGCCTCGAGGGAAAGCCACAGATGCCTTGATCCACGCGAAGGGAAGCGTGACACTGCTGCTACAGCTCGGGAGGAAAGCGCACGTGCATGCCCCCTCTCGAAACGAGGACTGACTCACCTGGGGAGACTCCAGAAGTACCCCAAGATCCATGTCATCACTGGAGAGGAATCCTCAGGTTCCGGCACCGACACCGCACAATGTCTTAGGCCTGGGCATCGATGGGAGAGGAATCCCGAAAGGCCCCGAGCAACTCGCATGGGGACTGGCCTTTCCTGAGGCCACCAGAGCGGGTCCCTAAGGACCCCGTCGTAAGTCGAGAGCGCCCTGCCGCAACTCGATAAAATCCAGGAGGTTCTCCCTTCCAGGCGAGATGAGGCCCATTTCTGCTGAGACGTCTCGAGGCTAATCACACCTAACCTCTGGAAGTTCCAAAGGGTCCTTCACACCCTTTCTGCAACTCAAGAAGTTCCCGACATACCCGTTTCCACTCCAGAGGAAGCACGAGAGTCCGCCCACATCCAGAGGAGCCCCGTTTCCGCCTCATAGCTCGATAGGAGGCATCCTTTCCCTGCGTGGTCGTGAAAGAATTCCCGGCGTTCCCGTTACATCTCAAGAGGGGGCGCTCTCCACAGGAAAGGCGAGAGGAACTCCAGTGTGGTCCACCTTTCCCAGATCCCCAGATGTCTCAGTCCATTCCACGGAAGCCTGTTTTCCCGGCACTGCCTCAACTTTCAAGCCGAGGATCGACTGACACCACGGTGGCACGTGGGACATCACTGTGGGAAAGCGTCGTGGAAGCCTGGTGGGAAAGCGTCGTGGGAAAACCTCGTGGAAAGCCTCGAGGGAAAGCCACTGATTCTAGGATACACGGGAAGGGAAGCGTGACACTGCTGCTACAGCTCGGGAGGAAAGCGCACGTGCATGCCCCCACTCGAGACAAGGCCTGACTCCCCTGAGGAGACTCCAGAATACCCCAGGAACCATGTCAGCACTGGAGTGGAATCCTCCGGTTCCTGCACCGACTCTACACAAGGTCTTAGGCCCAGCATCGACGGGAGAGGAATCCCGAGAGGCCCCATGCAACTAGCATGGGGACTGGCCTTTCCTGAGGCCACCAGAGCGGGTCCCAGAGGTCCTCGTCGTAAGTCGAGAGCACCTGCCGCAACTAGAGAAAATCCAGGAGGTTCTCCCTTCCAGGCGAGATGAGGCCCATTTCCGGTGAGGCGTCTCGAGGCTAATCACACCGAACATCTGGAATTTCCAAAGGGTCCTTCACACCCTTGCTGCAACTCAAGAAGTTCCCGACATACCGTCTCCACTCGAAAGGAAGCATGAGATTCCGCCCACATCCAGAGGAGCCCCATTTCCGCCTCCTAGCTCGAGAGGAGGATCCTTTCCCTTCGTGTTCGGAAAGAATTCCCGACGTTTCCGTCGCATCTCAAGAAGAGGCGCTCTCCACAGGAAAGGCGAGAGGAACTCCAGGGTCGTGCCACCATTCCCAGAGTCCCTCAGATGTCTCAGTCCAATTCAGTGAAACCTTTTTTCCCTGCACTGCTAGACTTTCAAGCCGAGGATCGACTCTCACCACGGTGGCACGTGGGACAGCCTTGTGGGAAAGACTCGAGGAAAGCTCGTGGAAAGCCTCGAGGAAAGCCACAGATCCCTTGATCCACGCGAAGGAAGCCTGACACTGCTGCTATAGCTGGGAGGAAAGCGCACGTGCATGCCCCACTCGAGACGAGGACTGACTCCCAGGGAGACTCAGGACGTACCCAAGATCCGTGTCAGGACTGGAGAGGAATCCTCAGGTTCCGGCACCGACTCCACACAAGGTCTTAGGCCCCAGCATTGGGAGAGGAATAGAGCCCCAGAACTCGCATGGGACTGGCCTTTCCTGAGGCCACCAGAGCGGGTCCCTGAAGTCCCCGTCGTAAGTCGAGAGCACCTGCCGCAACTCGAGAAAATGCAGGAGGTTCTCCCCTCCAGGCGAGATGAGGCCCATTTCCGCTGAGGCGTCTCCAGGATATTCACCTAACCTCTGAAACTTCCAAAGGGTCCTTCACACCCTTGCTGCAACTCAAGAAGTTCCCCGACATACCCGTCTTCACTCGAGTGGAAGCACGAGAGTCCGCCCACATCCAGAGGAGCCAGGTTTCCGCCTGCTAGCTCGAGAGGTGGGATTCTTTCCCTGAGTGGTCGGGAAAGAATTCCGCGCGTTCCCGTCCCATCTCAAGAGGAGGCACTCTCTACAAGAAAGGCGAGAGGAACTCCAGGGTCGTGCCACCATTCCCAGAGTCCCCAGATGTCTCAGTCCATTCCAGGGAAACCTGATTTCCCTGCACTGCCTCAACTTTCAAGCCGAGGATCGACTCACACCACGGGCACGTGGCA
>NW_017199821.1:0-7204 GCF_001704415.2 Capra hircus
GATGTCTCAGTCCATTCCAGAGGGAACCTGTTTTCCCTGCACTGCCACGACTTTCACAGCCGAGGATCGTCTCACACCAAGGTGGCATGTGGGACAGCCCTGTGGGAAAGCCTCATGGGAAAGCCTAGAGGGAAAGCCACAGATCCCTTGATCCACGCGACGGGAAGCGTGACACTGCTGCTACCGCTCGGAGGAAAGCGCACGTGCATGCCCCACTCGAGACGAGGACTGACTCCCCTGGGGAGACTCCAGAAGTACCACAAGATCCATGTCAGCACTGGAGAGGAATCTTCAGGTTCCAGCCCCGACTTCACACAAGGTCTTAGGCCCGGCATCGACAGGAGAGGAATCCTGAGAGGCCCCCTAGAAACTTGAATGGGGACTGGCCTTTCCTGAGGCCACCAGAGCTGGCCCTGAGGTCCCGTCGTAAGTCGAGAGCACCTGCCGCAACTCGAGAAAATCCAGGAGGTTCTCCCCTCCAGGCGAGATGAGGCCCATTTCCACTGAGGTGTCTCGAGGCTAATCACACCTAACCTCTGGAACTTCCAAAAGGTACTTTACACCCCTTGCTGCAACTCAAGAAGTTCCCGACATACCCGTCTCCACTCGAGAATAAGCAAGATGGTCCCCCCTACATCCACAGGAGGCGCGTTTCCGCCTCGTCGCTCGAGATGAGGGATCCTTTTCCTTCCGGGGGCCAGCGTGAGGAATTCCGCCTATGGCAAAGGTCATGAGGAAGGAGGCTTGGCATGCGCAAAAGGCGTGATCAAGCCTCAGGTAACCCCCTGTTCCCGAGCATCGAACCCCAAAACCAGAGTCTGTTTTATGCTCTCACCTACACTTCTGACTTTACGGGGGCTCTCCCCCATAACTGTTTCTCTCGGAGAAGAAGTAAACGTGCAGCTTCAAGGCAATAAATATTCTTGGGCATGACAAGAGTGTTTCAGCTTGCCGACTCCTCTGAAGGTTATCTAGCCCACCTTTATAGGTTTGTCCGGCCACATGTGATTGTTTACAGCCTCCCAACCTGAGAGGCATGAGATGTTTTAGACTTACTAAAGGCAAATTATTTTGGGGAGTTAGAAATTATTAGTATAGTTGGTTAGGAATTATATTGGTGAAGGGTTCTTCATTTGTTGTGTCAAAAATTGCTGCTAATTCCCTGCTCTGGGTGGGACAAGGATATTTTAGGTCAAACCTCTCTGCTGACAGACCAGCTTGTGTGACAGGATTATCCATACTGCTGCCACTAGGCACAAGATTGTTTACTACCTCTCAACTGTAAACAGCACAGAGAGTTTTGGAGTATTTTGAGAGTCTTAATTAGCATAGGACTTTTTCTTCTTGTTGAGTCAATGATTGCCACCAGGCCTCCATATCCTTAGGCACTTGGGAATATATTAATCAATGTATTTGGAATATAGCAAAGGAAATATAGCAGTTTTTGATGTTAGCAATACTAGACTTTTTGAGTTAATGGATTTTCACTTTTGTAATAGATCACTGTACTTTGTTATATATCACTGTGTCCTTTCTATGTAAGAATGTAACTTTATCATATCTTAAGACTAAATAGATCTTAAGGGGAGAAT
Source organism: Capra hircus (assembly GCF_001704415.2). Taxonomy (NCBI): domain Eukaryota; kingdom Metazoa; phylum Chordata; class Mammalia; order Artiodactyla; family Bovidae; genus Capra; species Capra hircus. Next base: position 1,593 of record NW_017199821.1, read on the forward strand.
TGATGAAAGGATTTTCATTTGTTAGGCTGATGTTTGCTGATAAATCTCCATGTTCCCTACCCTTATAATGAATATAACTAGTATATAGGAGAAATAAGTATTAACCTTTAAGCATATAGGAGAAATAAGAATTCACCTTTAAGACTAATCATGTTAACCTTGGGTTAAATAAATTCCTTTCTTGATTGTAACTCACTACACCCTCACCCTATAGGAATGTAACTTTATTTGGAGGGTGGTGCCTGGTTTAAGAAAAACACCCTTGGAAGAAATAAGTTTATTTGGTTATCAGAAAGAAAGGATCATAAAATGTCAGCAGGTCTCATTCATGGCCAGAAGATGATGTAAGATCCCTAAGACCTTTTTTTTTATACATTTATGTGAAGCACCTGATTTTGATAAAGGTCAGGATGCCGACTCCTGCGTGACTCTGTATTCATCCCTATGTGTAACAAGAGGTATACAAGCAAAACCAAAAATAAAGAAATCAGATCAGTTTCCGGAAAGACTGATTCCCCATGTCGCTTCTTTTTGCTCCCGTTTTTTCTGGCTGAATTCTCTACTGGAGGATGGATGCTATTCCACGTAATCCAAGTTATTCAGCCTCTTTTTCTCCAATAATCTTCCTACTACACTATCCATTTCTAATCTCTTTATATCTGGGATTAAATATGTATATTTCCAAAGACGACGACTACGTCCCCACCTTCGAATCACCCTGGATCCACCGGGGCTGGACCACGGCACTTTCCCTGCTTGGTCGGGAAAGAATTCCGGCGTTCCCACCGCATCTCAAGAAGAGGCGCTCTCCACAGGAAAGGCGAGAGGAACTCCAGGGTCGTGCCACAATTCCAAGAGTCCCCCCAGATGTCTCAGTCCATTCCAGAGGAACCTGTTTTCCCTGCACTGCCTTGATTTTCACGCCGAGGATCGACTGGCACCACGGTGGCACGTGGGACAGCGATGTGGGAAAGCCTCGTGGGAAAGCCTCGAGGGAAAGCCCCGTGGGGAAATACCTCGAGGGAAAGACACAGATCTCTTGATCCACGCGACGGGCAGCGTGACACTGCTACTGCAGCTCGGGAGGTAAGCGTTCTTGCATGATCCCGCTGAGAAGAGGACTGACACCCTGGGGAGACTCAAGAAGTACCCCAAGAACCATGTCAGCACGGGAGAGGAATCCTCAGGTACCGGCCTCGACTTCACACAAGGTCTTAGGCCCACCATCGACGGGAGAGGAATCCGAGAGGCCCCGTAGCCACTCGGATGGGAACTGGCCTTTCCTGACGCCACCAGAGCGGGTCCCTGAGGTCCCAGCGTACGTTGAGAACACCTGCCACAATTCGAGAAAATCCAGGAGGTTCTCCCCTCCAGGCAAGATGAGGCCAATTTCCGCTGAGGCTCTCGAGGCTAATCACACCTAAACTCTGGAAATTCCAAAGGTTCCTTCACAACCTTGCTGAAACTCAAGAAGTTCCCCGACATACCGTCTCCACTCCAGAGGAAGCACGAGGGTCCCGCCCACATCCAGAGGAGCCCCGTTTCTGCCTCGGACCTCGAGATGACGGATCCTTTCCTGCTTGGTCGGGAAAGAATTCCCGGCGTTCCCGTCCCATCTCAAGAGGAGGCGCTCTCCACAGGAAAGGCGAGCGGAACTCCAGGGTCGTACCACCATTCCAAGAGTCCCCCAGATGTCTCAGTCCATTCCAGAGGAACCTGTTTTCCCTGCACTGCCTCGACTTTCAAGCCGAGGATCGACTCACACCATGGTGGCAGGTGGGACAGCCCTGTGGGAAAGACTCTTGGGAAAGCCTTGAAGGAAAGACTTGAGTGAAAGCTACAGATCCCTTGACCACGCGTTAGGAAGCGTGACACTGCTGCTACAGCTCGGGAGGAAAGCGCACGTGCATGCCCACACTCGAGACGAGGACTGACTTCCCTGGGGAGACTCCAGAAGTACCCAAGAACCATGTCAGCACTGGAGAGGAATCCTCAGGATCCGGCCTCGACTCCACACAAGGTCTTAGGCCCCGGCATCGACCCAAGAGGAATCCCGAGAGTCCCCCTGGCAACTTGCATGGGGACTGGCCTTTCCTGAGGCCACGAGACCGGGTCCCTGAGGTCCCCGTCGTAATTCGAGAGCACCTGCCGTAACTCGAGAAAATCCAGGAGATTCTCCCCTACAGGCAAAATGAGGCCTATTTCCACTGACGCATCTAGAGGCTAAGCACACCTAACCTCTGGAACTTCCAATGGTTCCTTCACACACTTGCTGCAACTCAAGAGCTTTCCCGACATACCCGTCTACACTCAAAGGAAGCACGAGGGTCCCGCCCATCCAGAGAAGCCCCGATCCCCCCTCGAGGCTCCAAAGGAGAGATCTTTTAACTGCTTGAATTTCCCGAGTCGAAGACCTTGTGTTGAGTTGGGACCGGAAACTGAGGATTCCTCTCCAGTGCTGACGTGGATTTTTGGGTACTTCTGGACTCTCCCAGGGGAGTCAGTCCTCGTCTCGAGTGGGGAAATGCACGTGGGCTTTCCTCCCTAACGGTGGCAGCAGTGTCATGCTACCCGACGGGGGGATCAAGGGATGTGTGGCTTTCCCTGTAGGATTTCCCATGAGGCTTTCCCACGAGGCTAACACACAGGGCTGTCCCACGTGCCACCGTGGTGTGAGTCGATCCTCGGCGTGACAGTCAAGGCAGTGCAGGTAAAAGAGTTTCCTTTGGAATGGACTCAGTCCTCTGGGGACTCTTGGAATGGTGGCACGACCCTGGAGTTCCTCTCGCCTTTCCTGTGGAGAGCGCTTCCTCTTGATGCGACGGGAATGCCGGGAATTCTTTCCCGAACACGCAGGGAAAGGATCCCTCATCTCGAGCTACAAGGAGGAAAAGGGCCTCCTCTGGATGTGCAAGGGACGCTCGCGGTTCCTCTCGAGTGGACAAGGGTATGTCGGGGAACTTCTTGAGTTGCAGCAAGGGTGTGAAGGACCCTATGGAAGTTCCAAAGGTTAGATGTGATTAGCCTCGAGTCGCCTCAGCGGAAATGGGCCTCATCTAGCCTGGAGGGGAGAATCTCCAGGATTTTCTCGAGTTGCGGTAGGTGCTCTCGATTTACGACGGGGACCACAGGGACCCTATCTGGTGGCCTCAGGAAAGGCCACTCTCCGTGCGAGTTGCTTATTGGCCTCTCGGGATTCCTCTCCCTTCAATGCTGGGGCCTAAGACCTTTTGTGAAGTCGGGGCCGTAAACTGAGAATTATTCTCCAGTGCTGACATGGATCTTGGGTACTTCTGGAGTCTCCCCAGGGGAGTCAGTCCTCGTCTCGAGTGGGGGCATGCACGTGCGCTTTCCTCCCGAGCTGTGGAAGCAGTGTCACGCTTCCCATCGCGTGGATCAAGGGATCTGTGGCTTTCCCTCGAGGCTTTCCCTCAAGGCTTTCCCACGAGGCTTTCCTAAGAGGCTTTACCACAGGGCTGTCCCACGTGCCACTGTGGTTTGAGTCGATCTTCGGCGTGAAAGTCGAGGCAGTTTGGGGAAAACAGGTTCCTCTGAAATGGACTGAGACATCTGGGGGACTCTTGGAATGGTGGCCTGACCTGGAGTACCTATCCCCTTTCCTGTGGAGAGGGCCTCCTCTTGAGATGCGACGGGAACCTCGGGAATTCTTTTTCGACCAAGTAGGGAAAGGATCCCTCATCTCGAGCAAAGAGGCGGAAACGGGGCTCCTTTGGATGTGGGCGGGACCCTTCTGCTTCCTCTCGAGTGCATACGGGTATATCGGGGAACTTCTTGAGTTGCAGCAAGGGTGTGAAGGAACCTTTGGACGGTCCAGGGGTAGGTGTGATTGGCCTCGAGATGCTTCAGCAATAATGCGCCTCTGCTCGCCTGGAGGGGAGAACCTCCAGGATTTTCTCGACTTGCGGCAGGTGCTCTCGACTTACGACGGGGACCTCAGGGACCCGCTCTGGTGGCCTCAGGAAAGGCAGGTCCCCATGCGAGTTGCTAGGGGACCTCCCTGGATTCCTCTACCGTAGATGCCGGAACCTAAGACCTTGTCTGGAGTTGGGGCCGGAACCTGAGGATTCCTCTCCAGGCCTGACATGGATCTTGGGGTACTTCTGGAGTCTCCCCAGGCGATTCAGTCCTCATCTCGAGTGAGGGCATGCACGTGCGCTTTCCTCCCGAGCTCTAGCACCAGTGTCAGTCTTCCCGGCCCGACGATCAAGGGATCTGTGGCTTTCCATCTGGGCATTCCCACCAAGTTTTCCAAAACAGGCTTTCCCACAGGGCTGTCCCAAGTGCCACCGTTGTGTGGGTCGATCATCTGCGTGAATGTCGAGGCAGTGCAGGGAAAACAGGTGTCCATGGAATGGACTGAGACATCTGGAGGACTCTGGGAATGGTGGCACGACCCTGGAGTTCCTCTGGCCTTTCCTGTGGAGAGCGCATGTTCTTGAGATGCGACGGGAACACCGGGAATTCTTTCCCGACCACACACTGAAAGGATCCCCCGTCTCGAGCTATGAGGTGGAAACGGTGCTCCTCTGAAAGTGGGCGGGAAGATCTTGATACTCTCGAGTGGAGACGGGTATGTCGGAGAACTTCTTGAGTTGCAGCAAAGGGTGTGAAGGACCCTTTGGAAGTTCCAGAGGTTAGGTGTGATTAACCTCGAGACGCCTCAGCGCAAATAGGCCTCATCTCGCCTTTAAGGACGCCAAGATCCATGTCAGCACTGGAGAGGAATCCTCAGGTTCCGGCACCGACTCCACACAAGGTCTTAGCCCGGCATCGACGGGAGAGGAATCCCGAGAGGCCCCCGAGCAACTCGCATGGGGAATGGCCTTTCCTGCGGCCACCAGAGCGGGTCCCTGAGGTCCCCATCGGAAGTCGAGAGCACCTGCCACAACTCGAGATAATCCAGGAGGTTCTCCCCTCCAGGCGAGATGAGGCGCATTTCCGCTGAGGCGTCTAGAGGCTAATTGCACCTAACATCTGGAACTTCCAAAAGGTCCTTCACACCCTTTCTGCAACTGAATAAGTTCCCCGACATACTCGCCTCCACCCGAGAGGAAGCACGAGAGTCCCGCCCACATCCAGAGGAGCCCCGATTCCGTCTCATAGCTCGAGAGGAGGGATCATTTCCCTGCGTGGTGGAAAGAATTCCCGGCGTTCCCGTCGCATCTCAAGAGGAGGCGCTCTCCACAGGAAAGTTGAGAGGAACTCTAGAGTCGGGCCACCATTCCAGGAGTCCCCCAGTTGTCTCAATCCATTCCCTGCACTACCTCGACTTTCAAGCCGAGGATCGACTCACACAACGGTGGCATCAGGGACAGCCCTGTGGGAAAGCCTCGTGGGAAAGCCTCCTGGGAAAGGCTCGAGGGAAACCACAGAACCCTTGATCCACTCGAATTGAAGCATGACACTGCTGCTACAGCTCGGGAGGAAAGCGCACGGGCATGTCCCCACTCGAGACGAAGACTTACTCCCTCGGAGACACCAGAAGTACCCCAAGATCCATGTGAGCACAGGAGAGGAATCCTCAGTTTCCTGCACCGACTCCACACAAGGTCTTAGGCCCCATCGATGGGAGAGGAATCCCGAGAGGCCCC